>NC_133380.1:36114442-36182621 GCF_049309525.1 Garra rufa | reverse complement strand
ACACACACACACACACACACACACACACAC
The DNA here is from genome assembly GCF_049309525.1 of Garra rufa. Lineage (NCBI taxonomy): Eukaryota > Metazoa > Chordata > Actinopteri > Cypriniformes > Cyprinidae > Garra > Garra rufa. Next base: position 36,182,591 of record NC_133380.1, on the reverse strand, counting down.
ACACACACACACACACACACACACACACACACACACACACACACACACACACTTGTTTTTTTTAGCACGGTGGGGACTTTCTACTGACTTCAGTTGTTTTTATACTGAGCTAAGGATGTTTACTACCTCTTAACCCTCACAGAACGGTGTCTGTGTTTTTAATTTTTCATTAAAATGTAATTTAGTATCTTTAGAAAGCAATGGAAACCCTTGGCTGCTTTCCCCATTGTAGTTGATTTGTCCTTGTTGGGACACTAAAACAAAATTGGGTTCAGTACAAGCTCAATTGATGGCATAATGTAGATTACCTCAAAAATGAATATGATTTTTTTTTAAAAAGCAAAAATCCAGGTTGAGAAATGTGACGTTTATAATTCATACAAGCACTTACATTATTACAATTAGTATATTTTAAAGCTGCAAGTGTGTTGAAGTCATTTGAATACAGTCGTTTTAGGCTTTTTTTTAGAGAGATAAGTCTCTAGTAATCGACATTATGTCACAAAATTCTCTAGACAGAGATTGTATTTAACGTGAAATATTTCTTTAAGGCCCCAATGCAGGCAAAACCTGAGGCACACACACATACTGGGCAAGCTAAGACCTGTTACTAAACTAAAAAAAGCACCTGACAATGGTGGTGGATTTGACTTGCCACAGAATCAGTTTCGCTGTCTGACAGACAAAAAAAAAAAAAAAAAACACTGACCTACATGCTGTGCATACACACATTCAACAAAATCCACAGTCACACATGCCCATTTGGCCTGTCAGTCTCTCTCAATAATGAAGAAGCTTCATGCGCTGTGTGTGTGTGTGTGTGTGTGTGTGTGTGTGTGTGTGTGTGTGTGTGTGTGTGTTAGTTTTGGTGGATTACAAGGACATTCCACCAGTTTACATACCAGCATTATAAGGACATTTGGGATTATGAGGACATAGGACATGTCCTTATAATTCAAACAATATAAATGCATATGTTTGAGCCTCAGGAACAACCTCCTGCTTTTTTTTGGAATGTCCTTTTAAACGGGTAAACCAGTTTTCTGGTGTTTTTGAGTGTATGCCATCACGCCTCCTAAAAGCAGGATTTGTAACTGCTCATTTATACACATTACGACCTAAATGCAAGGGCACCTGTCTGCAGCCTGCAGATCGAGGCGGGGCTGAATCTGGGGTGGGGCTGCACGTGTAGCCCCGCCAACATCCCTCCCACAACTCATCTCATTGGTTAGTGAAATGGATTGACGTCGCTGCCACGATAAACAGGAAATGCAGTTGGAAACTATACTTATGAATTATACGTTTTATATAAACGCTGAATCCTTTGCTTATTTATTCGGCTTTCAGATGTGTACAAATCTCAATTAAAACGTACGCTTATGACTGGTTTGTGGTCCAAGGTTACATACATTTACAAGCATGTTATGCAATGTTAACCAGTGGTGTTTATTTACAGCTTTTTTTATTATTGTCTTATTTGTTAATAAGATAAATAAATGTGGAAAATTATCGGCAAGAGTGTCCACTATCCTTATGTTATTAAATTAATAAACAGAAAAGGGTTGTTAAACAGAGTTGTTTATAAATACAAACGTTTATGACACATGAATGAATTATGACGACACATAAATGAATTTCACTGTTATTTATTTAAGATAATAATGTTCACAGTTATTTCTGATTCTCCCTCCCGATCTATAAGTGACACGCGAAACAGCAGTCTGGGTCCTCTGTGCTCAAATACATTAATTTCTCTGAGAAATTGAAATAACACCCTATAACCATCTGTTGACCCTTCCCGAAGTATATCTACTAAATTGAAACATATTTTAATTTCTTCTAATTTCGCTATTAATTGACCATATGCACGGATTACTTCCTTGTTTAGTCAAGCCAGCTAATTCATTTCTGGTCAACTGTACTGTGCCGTAATATGAGCGTACTTTGTTCGTTTTTATCTACATAATCCATTCACAATCGAAGAAAAGTGTTGTTTGTCTAAGAGGAACAAACGTCCATGTATACCGTTTCAAGAATGACAAATGCCAGTTTAAAAAAATAGAGTAATTCGGCTAAATATGCGCGATTCATTGCTATGATTGACAGTAATAACTGGACCAAACATCTGACAAGCTGATGGCAAAAAAAAGCTTAAATGATTCAGACTAAATTTAGAGTAACAAAACTACAGCGGTAACAAGTATGGTTAATATATAGATCAATAGATTTTAGAGTTCAAGATAAAACTTAAAAGATGTTATTAAATTTTTATAAAATATTTAATATTCCTATCGATTCATATTGAGTGCATTTTTAATTATTATATATTATTATTATAGTTATACAATTATATAATTATATATAATTATTATAGTGCATCTTCTGCACTTCCTATAAGAGCAGCTGGCAGCAGAGAGTGCGCAGCCAATTGGCTGACGTGCGCAGCTTTCTGACTCACTGTTTTCTTTTCATATAAGTTTCCTATGTTTCATGGACTGTAACGGCGTTTACCTATTTAGTCATTTTAATACAGAATTTCCTATGGTGAAATTATAATCTGACACTCCAATGTCCAAAAAAAAAAAAACTCATCGGATCTGCACGATTCACACATGTCCCCCACACAGCCGTGAAAAAGGCGGCATCTGCCAAAAGGCGCGCCGTTTGCATCCCTGACAGGAACCGAAGCGCGCCACGTTTGAGCTGCGCAGCGCGGACCGTTTATCAGCTAGGACCGCAACACAAACACGCTTGTCCGAGCTCAGAACAGCCTTTACTCGAGAACCAAAGTTGATTTTGCGACACTGCACAGTGCTGCGAGATCCAGTGAAAAGTGTTTGAATTCGCCCAGAATGAATTAAGGTTGCTGCAAGATCTAGGGAGAATCATTCAAATTCTGCTCAGAATTCTGTTATAAACAGCGCTGATGTAGGCTATGTCAGACAACCAGAAGTAACACCAACTTAAGCATAGTCGAATGTTATTACTGTATTCATTTCAGGGTTTGTACAACCTTTTGAGAGACAAATTTAAGCACTTTTAAATGACTTTCAAGCTTATTGCACAACCATTTTCAGCACTTTAAAGCTCTTATGATCCAATTTGAATGTTATTTTGATGGGCAAAATATACTTTGTGGTAAACAAACACTTATGTCAAATTAAAATACATAAAATCACGATTATAACCAGTATATGGCAATAATAATCTCAGGGCTCTCAAGTTTTAGCAAAAGTTTGGAGTGAGATTTTATCTGCTAGGGGAGGAGCCACACAGACATTTGCACAGGGGCCGCTCTGGCCCACCCAGTTCTCTTAAGTTTTTGCTAGCAGTTTAATTTTACTTATTGTTCATAACTGATCAGCACAAATATGAATTATTACAATTGGTAAATCTCATAAAAGAGACAAATTCATCCAAATAAAAAAATTGTTTTATATTTTTCAAAAATACAAATGTATCAAAAATAAACACAAATTTGGCACCCATGTTGCCTAGTAACGAATACACTTGGCGGGATCACGTAATTTACCCGGAAACCACAAATTCTTATTCCTGATTGGCTGGTAGTTATGAACTCGGCAGAGAACTTAACGTCGCATGCTTGTGCCTCGTCTATTAATTCTATATACACGTTATCCTTATCTCTTACTTTTCAGCGTGAGAAATACAATGTGTGGCGTGAGAGCGTGTGAACTGGCTAAAATGCGTGTGTCTCACGGTGAATGCGTGAGACTTGAGAGCCCTGTAATCTGTATAGTTTATGTATATACAATTGCTAGTTTATGTGAAGATCGTTTTAAAATAACCTAAATTAAAAGTTTTTATATTCAGAGCCCATTAAATGTTGAAAATATTGGCTTTTAATTATACTGTAATGTTGAAATGGACTAAATTAATATGTAAAACTGAGAGAAAATTAATTTAATAGAGACACCAGTAGCAGTATTGATATCAATACTTCATTAATAATAGGAATTGGTAAAAAGATGACATTAAACACATATTTAAAATATACTTCATGTTATTTCTACCTTAATTTGAAGGTTCAGTGTGAAATACAGGACGGATATTTTGTGGGACCTGATTGGGCTGCAGCAGGAGACTCCGCCCACTACCGTCTGAGCCTGCTGCCGTGGCGCTGCTGCCGTGTGACTGCTGTGACGTATGGTTCTGCTGTTCTGCAATCAGTCATTATTGTCCACGTCTTGCATTTAAAATCCTTTAACGCACGGCAAACCGTTGATTATCCCTTACATATCGACTCGTTGCTTTAGTACACGATTTAGTGTCAGTATACGATTTTTGCATCTGTCTACAGCTTTTGATCAGTGTGCAGTTTTGAATCCAGTGTAGATTCCAGATTATTATCTAATTGTGAATTTGCATTTTCATTCGGTGTACGATCATTGTTCAGTGCACAATTTTAAATCAGCTCGCGACAAGGACAGTACAATTTTCTTATCTGTGTAAAATTTCAGATTATTGTACACTTTCAGAACCAAAAATGTATTGTAATACTTTTCGCAAGCTCAGACCCCAAAGTGCCAGTGCTGACAAGAACATCATTATTGTAAGCGAAAACTCCACAAACTCAGAGAAAATGGAGGGTGCCAAAGGTGAGCTGCTTTAACAATTTGAAACTGGTTTACTACATTTGAATTCAGAATATATTACATGAGTATGAAGTAAAACACTAACATAAATTAAATGTGATGTTATACAGAACTATGTCCACATCCACCACCTCAGAAGAAGGTGAAGAGTGTCAGCGCTCACCAGAACATCTTCAGTGTGAGCGAAAACACCACAGACTCAGGGAAAATGCAGGCTGTCAAGCTTTCGTTTCTCCCTGGTCCTTCCCCTGCCAAAGGTGAGTTGCTCAAACTATCTGAAACTGGTTTGCTAGATTTGAATTTAGAACATATTACATTAAAACACTAACATAAATTAAATGTGATGTTCTGCAGGACTGTGTCCCCATCCACCACCTCAGAAGAAGGTGAATGGATCCAGTCTCAGTGCAGAGGAGCAATTTCTGGAAATTCGAAGCAGGGAGGAGGACAGAACAGGAGAAGATGTGAGGGCGTTCATCAAAGAGGGTCAACAGCGGCGCAAAACCAAGGCTCAAAGCATAACCCGTCATCTGCCAAATTTGAAGTGGCTGAACGTGCTTGAAAGCATCTCAGAATGCATAGCTGCTAGTGTAGAAATCACTCGCCAAAAAGTAAGCAAATTTTGTATATTTTGATTATTCCAGTTGAAATAATATTCCAAATGAATGTTTAATCATATGTTATGTGTAATATGGGTAACACTTTACAATAAGGTACACTGGTTAATGTATTGTATATGAACAAACAATAAACAATACATTTAAAACGTTATTAATAAATCTGTGTTAATGTTAGTTGATAACAAATACAGCTGTTCATTGTTTGTTCATGTTAGTTCAGGGTGCATTACCTATTGTTAACAAACAACTTGTGACTTTATTAATGCATTAGTAAATGCTGAGGTTAACATTAAATGAGAGTAATAAATACTGTAGAAGTATTGTTCTTTCTTAGTTAATGTAAACTACTATGTGGATTGTAGGGCTGCTCGATTTCGGCAAAAATCATAATCACGATTGTTTTGGTCAATATTGTAATCACGATTATTTAAACGATTATGACAAGGTCCAAAACTTTATATAGTGATTAATTTAAACATAGCAATACAGCGAGAAAAAAAGATACAAATTAAAAAACAGTGCTTTAAAAAAAATACTGAATACTTTTATGCAAGTCTAAAGTAGTCTAACAATGCTACAGAAATTGAACGTAATTATTTGAATGTAAAATAAAACAGCGTCTTCACTGTAATAGTTAAACATTAAAACTACAAACGTCCTTCATTCAAAAGCAGTGAGTGATTTTTCTCTTTGTATGTTTACGTTTTATTAATATTAAGCACAGAGATGGCAGAAGGAATCTTATGTGTTGCGCTTAACCACACGGATCCAATATATTGTTACACATGTATTCTCATTCTCAACTGTTTATGGTCATTTAAGACATAATTGACAAGCGTTTACATCAATAATGACCAAGCGCCTCATTGTGAAATAGTTTTGCGTGTATCTGAGCGTTTAGGCAGCACCTTGAGCTAAAAGATAACTTTATGTCCGTGTTCTGCTCCGTCTCTGAGCGCATACACAGAACAGTGCAAGTTTTCAGAATCAGAATCAGAAAGAGCTTTATTGCCAAGTATGCTTGCGCATACAAGGAATTTGTTTCAGTGTTATTAGCTTCCAGTACACAGAGACGCACAGACAATAAAAATAAGAGAATAAGAAAAAATACACATATGTAAGCATAAATAGACCAAAAATAAAAATAGAAAATAATAATAATAATTTGTAAAAATTGACAATAAAATTTTTTCCTACGCGCTATTAAAAACACGACATCAAAGAAACATTAATAAATCAAGCACGTCCAGTTTTATGAAAGTCACGTTACAGTATTTTGCTGATTTGCATGTGAAAATAGGCTTTTATGGAGGAGCGAAAGCGCACCACTGGAAAGGGGGCGGAATGGGGCGCAATAATCGTTTCATTTTGATTACTGCATTTTCATGATCGTTTGAAGCAGACAACTAAATCAAAACTGAATTTCGATTAATTGCACAGCCCTAGTGGATTGTGTGGTTTTTCATTTGTGTGGTGTCTGTACTCTTCTAACTTCTTTCTCTCTTCTGTTCTCAGATTGCCACGAAAAATGCAATGGAGGCCTCCTGGACTGAGACTGAGCAAATTTTTCAGGAGGAAAGAAAATTTGCCCAACAAGAGCTCAAAACACAACAAGAAGACTCTGTCTATTACCGTAGTCTGTTGAAGAACAAATACATGTAATTATTTCTACATCACTGTTGAATGTTAAAGCTATGCTTTTGTGGTCATTGTAAATAATCCAGTTTGAGTTTACATCGCTGTGATTGCCAGGTGCTTATTATCATGTTGTCATGTTTCAGCGCTGAGGATTTTCTCGTGGAGAGGTTGAGAGAGGAAGATGAGAATAAAGCTCTTCTAAGGTAGTACTGTCATGTCAACGTGGACAACTGATGTCTTTGTATTTCTGCACATCCCAACAGTGAAGATGCTGATACTATTATTCATAACCATCTCTGTCACTGTAATCCGTTTCAGGAAAATCTATGTTGTCGAAGTCATGATCAGAGCTGAGGAGCTGCGTGAAGACATCGAAGCAAGCAAAGCCCACGAGCAAGCAAAGTGTGAGAAATGGCAGCAAAAACTAAGCTCTGTGGAGCAGGAGAAATTAGCTTGGGATTTTGCAATTACCATGACCCTAAGAAACAACGAGGTTGAGGATTTCTTGCAGTTAAAGAAGGAAAACGACAAGCTGTAAGTTTCTTGTGCACCACGATGGGATTGATTTCTTAGTTGTGTCTAACAGCATCTGACCCTCTGACTTTTGTCTTGTTTGTTTTTGTCTAGAGACCACTATGTGGACTTCATGGAGGAGGAAAAACAGAGTGTTGCCTACCTCTTTAAAAAAGAGGAGAAGAAAGAAAACTACGTGAAAAATGAAATAGAAAAGATCAGCCATGTCACTTGCTCCCGTAAATTCGAAGTAAGTAACGTGTCCCGTCCAAAGCTGCCACACCCTCACACACATCCAATAAATACAACCGATGTCTGTCACATTTGAGCTCATCTTTTTGTTTTTGTCTCACCAAAGCTCAACAGCAAGATCGAAGCGTTGTGCGAGGACCTCTTAAAGCTCCAGGATGTCTACTCGGACCTGATTGTCTGCTCTGCATTTCCACTGATGGCACTGCAGCAAATCGAGCAGTTCTCAATAAACTCTTTAGATTTTGTTGAGACCATCGAAGCTGAGAGGATCCACAAATGGCAGAATTCCATTTGCCAAAAACATAAAATCAAGTAAGATTAGATATCTAAAAATACATATCTTTGTGACACAAAGTGATAAAGCTAACGATCATCAGTGGTAATAATAATCTTTAGCTGAACTCTTGCTTTCTCTCTTTCACAGAGAGCAGGAACGGAAACGCATGTACTTCGATGCTCTGCTGGAAGAACGGCGGCAGAAAAGACTGGCGAGAAAGCTTTGTCCTCCAGTGAAACCCGTAAGTGGCGTTCATACTTCTGTCTTGCTTATCTAATATTGTAAGGTGGATCAGTACTGTGATGCTAACCTGAATCACGTCTTTATTGCAGACTGGAAGAAAGCTGATGCAGCGTAGCCCGCCTCCGAAGAGCATCAGAAAGAAAGAGGAGCTGGTGCAAACTGAGAATTGGAAACAGTCGTGGTAACAACATGCTAACCATGCTAATAACTTCTAACATGCTAAACATGTCAGAATAATCATGTTACAGTCATGCTAGTAACTTGCTAATCATGTTAGAATCATGTTAACATGCTAATCATTCTAAAATCACGTTTACAACATGCTAATCATGTTAGAATCATGCTAATATGCTAATCATTCTAAAATCACGTTTACAACATGCTAATCATGTTAGAATCATGCTAACATGCTAATCATTCTAAAATCACGTTTACAACATGCTAATCATGCAAGGACCATGCTAGCAACTTCTTAATCATGTTAGAGTCATGCTAGTAACTTGCTAATCATGTTAACATGCTAATCATGCTAAAATCACATTTACAACATGCTAATCATGTTAGAATCATGTTAACATGCTAATCATGCTAAAATCACATTTACAACATGCTAATCATGCTAAAGTCATGTTAACAACTTGATAATGTAATCACGACTGTTTTCATGTTTTGTGATGGTTTTTCATGAGTCCCTTGTTTGTCCTGAACAGTTCAACTGCCTGCTGTTCTTCAGAAAAATCCTTTAGGTTCCACAAATTCATTGGGTTTTCAGCATTTTTGTGTATTTGAACCCTTTCCAAAAATGACTGTATCATTTTGAGATTTATCTTTTCACACTGAGGACAGTTGAGGGACTCATATGCAACTATTACAGAAGGTTCAAACACTCAGTGATGCTCCAGAAGAAGAAATAATGCATTAAGAGTTGGAGGGTGAAAACTTTTGAACGGAATGGATATGTGTAAATTGTTCTTATTTTGCCGATATATTGCCGATGCGATATCTTAGCTGTAGAATCAACTTTAAACACTTATTGTCTTAATAATAATGCATCACTGTATAAAGGTCTGTTTTTATTAGTTTGATACATTGTGTTTTATAAAATAAAAGAAGAGATACAACGTCACTTCCTGTTTGTCCTAGCGCGCACCTTGAGTTGAAGCTCCGTCGAGTCAAATTACTATTTTCTATTTTTAAACCTAAAAACAATTCTATACACCATCATTTTTGTTTTTCATAACATGTGAATATACCCGTCGTGTGGTACAACAGAAACAATCGGAACGCCTTGTTATCATTAGTTTTTATTTTTGCTTTCCCGAGTCTGCTACTAAGCTAGCTTATAACCCGTTTAGCTTTGCCAGCGTGGCCGCGGCTAATCTTGCATACATCGTTTATTCTCTATTCACAAACACTTAAACTGCTTACTCACTGTTACTTGCTTTAATGGCGAATTTGTGTCTGCCTTTGAGTGCAGGTGAAGACACGTTCGAGCTGCACTCGGTTCTGATGGAGCTGGAGGCAGTGGAGAAGCAGATCCAGGAGCTCCTGGCGAGGCAGATTGAGCTGCGAAACCGGTAGGACGCACTCGAATCTGTCCGGGTAAGTGTACAGCTCGATCCTAACACTCCCATAACCTCTACTCCGTGTGATTCTCTGCACAGATCCGCCGCACCCAGGACGCGATCCTCCCAGATGTCGTTCACTCCGGCGCCGGGACACCACGGACCCTGGGTGCAGCAGAGGAGGAAAGCGCGAGCCAGACCCCGAGCCAGGACCTCTCCCCCTCCGCCGCCCCCGGTCTTCGAGATCTCCACCCGGAACCGCTTCGCTCCCCTCCGCGAGACGGAACGCGACGCTGTGATCGTCGGAGACTCCATCGTCCGGTACGTTCGTGCTAACTTAGCTAACGGTAAAGTGCACACTCGTTGTCTCCCAGGTGCTCGCGTTCTTGATGTCTCTTCACAGATACCTGCCATCCTGAAGGACGATGTGAGCGTCGGCACGATCGTCCTTTACGCAGGGGTGAACGACGTCAGGCTGCGGCAGACGGAGGTCCTGAAGAGGGATTTCAGGAGCCTGATCGAGACGGTACACAGCACAGCGCCCGCGACGAGAATCATCGTGTCAGGACCGCTTCCCACGTATCGACGTGGACACGAAAGGTTCAGTAGACTTTTTGCTCTAAATGAATGGTTGTTGTCATGGTGTAAAGAACAGAAACTGCTCTTTGTCAATAATTGGAATCTTTTCTGGGAGCGCCCTAGGCTTTACCGCGCTGATGGCCTGCACCCCAGCAGAGTCGGAGCAGAACTCCTGTCGGACAACATCTCCAGGACGCTGCGCTCCATTTGACTAGTAAGCAATTCTTCAAATAGTTGCGTTGATGGCTTTTGTTATGCACATTTAAACGATAGTATTGGTGCTGTCCAACCTATAAAGAATGTGTCTGTTCCTCGAATAGTGAGGTCAAAACAAAAATTTAATGCAGGATCTAGAACAAATCTAATCGTGATTAGACCAAAAAAATGCACAATAAATGAACAAAATCAATTTTTAAAGCTTGGGCTCCTAAACATTAGATCACTCGCACCCAAAGCACTTATTGTAAATGAAATAATCACAGATAACAGCTTTGATGTACTCTGCTTAACTGAAACTTGGCTAAAACCAAACGATTATATTGGTCTTAATGAGTCTACTCCACCAAACTACTGTTATAAGCATGAGCCCCGTCAGATCGGTCGTGGCGGTGGTGTTGCAACAATTTATAGGGATATTTTCAATGTTACCCAGAAAACAGGGTACAGGTTTAATTCATTTGAAGTACTCCTACTTAATGTTACTCTGTCAGATATGCAAAATAAATCTCTCCTATCTCTTGCTCTGGCTACTGTGTATAGACCTCCAGGGCCGTATACAGATTTCCTAAAAGAATTTGCAGATTTCCTCTCAGACCTATTGGTTAATTTTGATAAAGCATTAATTGCTGGGATTTTAACATTCATGTTGATAATACAAATGATGCGTTAGGACTTGCGTTTAATGACCTGTTAAACTCTTTTGGAGTCAAACAAAACATCACTGGGCCCACTCATCGTTTTAATCATACACTAGATCTAATTATATCGCACGGACTTGATCTTACTGATATTGATATCGTACCTCAAAGCGATGATGTTACCGATTATTTCCTCGTATCGTGCATGCTGCGTATCACTGATGTTAACTATATAGCTCCGCGCTATCGTCTGGGCAGAACTATTGTTCCTGCTACCAAAGATAGATTCGCAAATAACCTGCCTGATTTATCTCAACTGCTCTGTGCACCCATAAATAAACATGAACTAGACAAAATGACTAGTAACATAGGCACTATCTTCTCTAATACATTAGAAGCTGTTGCCCCAATCAAGCTAAAAAAGGTTAGAGAAAAACGTACTGCGCCGTGGTACAACAGTAATACCCATTCTCTCAAAAAAGAAACTCGTAATCTTGAGCGTAAATGGAGAAAAACTAACTTAGAAGTTTTTAAAATTGCATGGAAAAACAGTATGTCCAGCTATAGACGGGCCTTAAAAGCTGCTAAAGCCGAGTATATCCACCAACTCATAGAAAAAAACCAAAACAATCCAAGGTTTTTATTTAGCACAGTGGCTAGATTAACAAGTAACCAAACACCTCCTGACCTGAATATTCCTGCACAGTTTAATAGTAACGTCTTTATGAATTTCTTTACTGATAAAATAGACAACATTAGAAATACAATAACTAATATAGATACTACAGCAACTGATACTTCAACATTAGTCATTACACCCGAAGAAAAACTCCAGTGCTTTACAACTATAGAACAGGAAGAATTAAATAAACTTATCGTCGCATCTAAACCAACAACATGCCTATTAGATCCTGTACCCACTAAATTACTAAAAGAGTTGTTACCTGTAGCAGAAGTACCGCTTCTTAATATTGTTAACTCATCGTTATCTTTAGGTCATGTCCCAAAACCATTCAAACTAGCGGTTATTAAACCTCTTATTAAGAAACCACAGCTAGACCCTAGTGAACTGGCAAATTACAGACCCATTTCTAATCTTCCATTTATGTCTAAAATTCTAGAAAAAGTTGTGTCTGCTCAATTGTGCTCCTTCTTGCAAAATAATAATATCTTTGAAGAATTTCAGTCAGGTTTCAGGCCCCATCATAGCACAGAAACTGCACTTGTAAAAATCACAAACGACTTGCTGCTTGCGTCAGATCAAGGCTGCGTCTCATTGCTAGTTCCCTTCCGGAGGGAACTCTGTTCTCGTCTGGCCCTTTTCTCGAGGGAATCGGGCCGTCCGTCTGCCCCACGTGGCTCTGGCCCCGCGGCAGCTGAGGCTGCTCGGCGGCTGAGGTCCTGGGGATCCCAGGTGGAACTGGCTGACGAGTTTGAGAGAGGAGTTAGTCTCTCGCGCCCGTCAGCCGGAGATGAGGACGCGCTGCTAGCGGAAGATGTGTTATCACTTACATCTTCCGACCCTGCAGCGAGTGCTCTGTTGGCTTCAAGCCAGGGCGAGCAGGAGGCTGAGATGGAGCAAGATGATATTGCTGAATCCATACAGCCTCCTTGCCCCGCATATGAGGAGCTGATGTCTGTCATGGACCGCGCGGCTGCCCGTTTGGATCTGCAGTGGAAGCCCGCGAGGGAAGAAGCCGCTCTCGGCAGACTAGACGAGCGGTTTCTTCCGGGCCATGACAAGCCAGCTCCCGTGAGCCTCCCATTCCTTCCCGATCTCCATAATGAGCTCGAGAAGGCATGGGACAAACCCTTTTCCGCCCGCATTTACCGACATCAGCATGTGAACTATGCTGATGTCGAGGGAATGCGGGGGCGCGGATATGCGTCGATGCCCCCCATTGAGCAGACATTCGCCAACTATCTCTCAGGGGGAGGGACATCGACGCTGAAGGCTCCGACCCTGCCATCCAAGCCGCTCCGCGAAACATCACGGCTGAATGGCAGGGCATATGCGGCAGCGGGTCAGGCCGGTGCTGCTCTGCACACTGTAGCGGTGTTGCAGGCATACCAGGCCGACCTGCTGAGGGATTTGGACCGTGGTCTGGGGCTTTCCCCGGAGGAAGTGGCCGAGCTGCGCCGCACCACAGACCTCTCTCTGCGGGCCACTAAGCAGACAGCGACCGCGGTGGGCAGGTCCATGTCAGCCATGGTGGCCACGGAGAGACACCTGTGGGTGAACCTGGCGGACATCGGGGAGAAAGAAAAGCGATTTCTCCTCGATGCCCCGGTTTCGCCCTCTGAGTTGTTCGGCACATCCGTCGAGGCGGTGGTCGAGAAATTCAGAGAGGCGAAGGCGCGCTCGGCGGCGTTTAGATCTTGCATTCCTCGCCGGTCCACATCCACGCCCCCACCTGAACACCGGGGAATACCGGGCACATCCTGGTCCAGGGATGACCGGAGACGAGGCCAGGTCGCCAGTGTGGCCACTCGGGGCCCTCCCCCCGGGAGGAGTCGGTCCCAGAAACGGCGCGATGCGCGGCGGAGGAGAGGAGATCTGAGGGAGAAGCTCCAGCGCCGCCGTGGCGGCTGGCCTGGGGCGGGCACCTAGAAACTCTTCTCCGGTTCCCCTCGCGTTCGTCTGGCCACCTGCCCTTTCTTCCCCCCCGCAAAGACTCTGGGGCTGGGCCAATGATGAGATCTCAATCTGATGGCCCGGCAGGTGAACTATAAAGACACTTAAATAAATAAAAGAATGTTCATTACGTATGTGTGTGTTTCCTTTTTTTCTACCAGCCCCGCTTGGGTGATTTTTAATGCTGCAGTATTCGAGCTCCTCTAAAAAGCGGGCTCTGCTGCCACCAAGCGTCCGAGTGTAGTCAGGTCTCCCCTCGTTCCAAAGAAAAAGAGAGAACAGGGTTAAGAGACCTCCACTCAGGGAAAACCCCTCTTGGGTTAAAGCGTTGTCAGGTTTTATATAGAAACCTCCGCTAAAAGAGTGAGCTGGGTACAGACATACATACACATACGAGAACATATAAAAAAAAAAAAAAAAAACTCTTGAGCGTTGTCAAGCTGCTTCAAGCAAAAAAAAAAAAAAAAAAATCGCTTTGCTGAAGCCTCCGCTCACTCAAACCCTGCTAAGAGTAATACTCTTTTTGCATGAGTGTGGTCAGATACCTTCCCTGTGTATTTTCATATACACATATGTGAGATCTCCACTCCCAGGAGTTTGTGTGCTAGGGTGAATAGAGCGTCGTCAAGGCTCCCTCTCTGAGAGAGAGATGTTTTCTGAAAGCCTCCGCTCTCTATAAAAAAAAAAAAAAAAAAAAAAAAAAAACAGCCCCGCTTGAAGTGAAACTATAATACTTCTTAGCACTGAATGTAGCCAGGTCATTTTTCAGACCTCCATTCAGGAGAGCTTTTTTACTGGGTCGAGTGTTGCTAGGCTCCCTCTATGTGAGGTGTTTCTGTTAAGCCTCCACTTCCCGGAAATACAGGCCGGGAAAACACAAGGTTAAGGCAGCTTGTGGACTCTTTCCGTGGATCTGTCACTACAAGCGTTGAGTGTAAAACAAAGTAGGCCTCCCTTCCATGAGAGGGCGTGTATTCCAAGGCCTCCACTCGATAGAGCTTCCTCAGTTGAGCGGCGTCAGGCTTATTCATGAAGCTTGTAAACCAGTTAAAACCTCCCTCACTGAAAGCTCCGCTTCCGGGTTCTGCTATCACCCGGGTTAATACAAGCTAAGTGATAGCACAGTGTAATAGGTCTCCCTCTGTCACAGCCAACAGTACTGAGACCTTCACTCTCACAGTTATAGCAGCTGGCAGGCCCATGAGTGCCTCGCTGACTATTTTTTTGGGGGAGTGCAGTCTTCCACTCACCAAAAACTAGTGTTGTAGGCTTCTCTCCTTGGAGATGTAGTCTCGGAGCCTCCACTACACAGAGCTAGATGATAAATGAGAATTTTTCATTATTGGCTCTGACTGTGAGTATCTGCCTTTTCTTGAGCGTCGAGTGTAGTCAGGCCTCCCCTCGCCTAGAGCGCTTTACCTGAGGCCTCCACTCGGAAGAGTTTCCCTAGGGAGAGCGTCGTAGGCCTCCTCTCGCTTAGAGAGTCTTTCTGCTGAAGCCTCCCCTCTCCAGAAGCTCCGCTTTCAGGCTCCGCTATCGCCTAGAGACTGCAAATCTGGTGATCCTCGCTATGCTTAGGACACCTACTCAAACCACATTTGTGGTGTTTGCTCACGCTAAGTCTTTGGGCATTCTCTAAAATCCACATAAGTGGTAAGTGCACTATTCAGGCACTTCACTAAAATCCATACTCATGGTAAGGTCCCTCCCGTAAAGGCAGGTTCCTTTCTCCCATGGACCACGCAGGGTTCCTCCGTGTCCATTCTCTGAGCTGTTTTTTCTTAAAAACCTTTTAGTTTTCCAGCTCCAATCCAGATAGCGCTGCTAGCAGGATTGAGTGTCGGGCCTCTTCAGGCCTCACTCTCCAGAAGAGCTCCAAAATGAAGGTATTTCTGTCGCACAGGCTAGTCAGCCTCACGGATGACCTTCAAGGCTAGAGTGTAGCTAGGTCATGAGACCTCCACTCTCAGAGTTCTTCCTTGCTAAGCACGGAGGTGTGTTAGGCTCCCTCTTTAGAAAGCCTCCACTCTCCAGCAGTGGTGTCAAAAGTATTCACATTCATTACTCAAGTAGAAGTATAGATACTAAGATTTAAAAAGACTTTTGTAGAAGTTGAAGTATCAACTCAAGCTTTTTACTCAAGTAAAAGTATAAAAGTACTGGTTTCAAAACTACTTAAAGTAAAAAAGTAAAAGTAATGTAAGGGGAAAAAAAATGCCATTAAGGACCAAAGCTTAGGCCGCGCCACAGGGGCCTATTGTGCACTACCCCACCTCCCCAAAAAACATTTCTAAAGGCCATAGTGACTATGTTATATTAAAATGTTAATGTTGAAAAATTTGGAATGCACTAGGCTACCTGTTTTAGCTGCATATTTGCCCATTGAAAATAAACGCATTTTATTACAATGCAAATAGGCTACATTAAAGAACCATAAATGTGTACTACTGAGCATTAACGTGTTTCATGGAGCGGAAGATATGATGATTAGTTGCTGCCTATAAGTATTGTTATCGCAACATTGTCAATCGCGTTGTCAATCGCAAACTATTATTTATTCAAACGTCTTTCTATCAAACTACCTACTATAGCTTCATTTGCAGAGGATGAAGAGAAAGCACCCGTTTGATAAATAAGCAAGTAGTCGAGAAATAATAACTTGTAAGAAATCACCTTTTTTGAGTAATGACCCGAACACTGGCTATATCCTTGCTGGAGTGCAGGGCCTTTATTTAAAGTAAATAAATGAATGAATAAAACAGGACAGAATCAAATAATGTTAGATACTGAATTCAAATGCGACTTTTATTAATAATTTATAAAATTAATAATGCCTTTTTGTCATATAAAAATGCATGCAGTAAAGCATTGATTTTGAGCTAGAATGCAGGACTTTTATTGCTAAGAAATTCTGTAAAAATTACTTACTTTTGTAGAACACAAAAGATATTTTGTAGAATGTAACCAAACATATTTGTTTACCCTTGATTTCTACTCTATAGACACAATTTTTGAATTTCTCAAAGTATCTTCCTTTATGTTCCACAGAAGAAAGAAGTTCATACAGGATTGAAATTACATGATGTTGAGTAAATAATGAAAATGTTTATTTTTGGGTGAACTGTCCCTTTAAGAACTTTAATATGTATAGTAAACACCTCATTTATATAAGGCACTGATATTTATCTTTAATCAGGCTCTTACTGAATTAACATTTTACTCCAATTAAAATGAATTACAACTTAATATTTAAAAAGAAAGAAATTATTGCTTAAAATCCAGATATTAACTGACTAGTATTAGTAAGATGTCGTCACAAGAATAAATTTACAATGTTTTTTTTTTAATAATTCATAATAATAAACTATGAAATTTTTAATAAAAAAATGACAGTAATTATGTATTGACGTTTATCACTTTACCTCCTCATGCAGCTGTTTTCAGCAGCCCAGCAGAACCTACAGAACCTTTAATGTTCTCATATCACACAACTGCCAAACACAATTCTGTGTTAAATCTAAATGCGTCAAGCAACTTGAACTTGCGCTATTTATCACTTTGCATCGCGCTGTGCGGGTGACTGATTCCGCCACGTCATACTTTTGGACTATTTGCAGTTTCGAATGTCATTTAAAATAGCGCATACAGGCCTGATAGTGGAAAAAATTCCTGAGCCTGAACTTTTTTTTCCCTTGCCCCCCGAGGTGAGTGGGGTGGAGGTACTATGTATGCGACGCACTTTTAACACATAACTTGTTGGTTCAGTTCAGTCAGATAAAGGTTTTTTTTTTTTTACAAAAAAAGCTTATAGATTGGCATTTCAGCCTTTATTCCATTAAAATGAATAAATCAAGTATATAATGCATAACATTTATTTAAAACAATGTCCTAATTGTTTAGATTTTTAGAAAGCACATTAACTTCTTTCACATTTACAACTCTGTGTTTGCATAAAAAACATTGGTCGAGATTTGCAATAATCTGACCAAAAACAGCTAAAAATTTGGACGTGCAAATTAATTCTGTCACGAGGGGGCGCTTTAGGAGCGCTGAAATATTACGGTTTCCCTAAGAATGGCTGAAAGCAAAGCAGCATTAACGCTGTTTTATCAGTCATGAAATGAAAATGCCAACGACACGTTTCTGAGGACAGTCGCTTCCCTTCAGATACATTCATATAAAGACAACAGTGCCGCGTTTTGACTTTGAAAGTGCAGTGAGCATATTTATTCAATGAAATCATTGCCTCTTAAAGTTTAATCCAGCTCTATCGCGATTCTCGTCTTTCCGTCCCCAACTGTAAGACCTCTTAAAATAATTAATCCTCTTCTTTTACTATTTAAAATATTTACCACTTTTTATGGCCTTAAATTTGATACAACTAAATTGAGTTTTAAGGACCCCATGAGCCCTCTACTTCAGGATAGCCGTCGGGCAGCCGGTCAAATAATGTTGGTAGCCCGACTGGAAAACCCAATAGCTCCGGGACGTCGGGCTAGCGATTTTGCGAGCCTTGTAAATATGCCTTTATCGAAATCCTTAATGTCTTCCCCTGGCTTCATAAACATATCCATGAATTACGGTTTGAGTTGCCAGTAGGAGACAATTGTACAGTATGGGAGCTAAAAACACCTTCGCGCATGGAGCATTGCCTTAACCTGTATCAATCTATTTGACAAAGACACAAGGCCCGCCCCGTCCCTACTTCTGATTGGCTCATCGGCTAGAATGTGACTTGTTTGAGTCGTTGAGCGTCAAGCTGCTCTCTGACCTGCACATCTCAGAGAAATGACAGATCAATATCCGCAAACCTGATTTTTTTTTTCCCCCGCAGCCACAGTACGCCGGAAATCCGGCGTGGTGCCGGAACGCTATCACCCCTGCGCATAATGTGCGGGAGGTCTGCCTCTCTTCGGCGATCGGGCCACCGGGAATGTCCCGGTTCTCCCCGATGGCCAGGAGTGTGACGTGATTTGTGTCATGTCACGTGCAGGTGTGATGGATCGTGTACAAACCAATAGGGTGTCGGAATGGTATATGTTTATACTTCTCATCCAACCACAACCAAATTCACTCTATGTGGATGGCGCAATTTATCTGGATAGTTTTTTTTTTTGAACGATGACATGAATGAAAACTAGCCGAAAAGAAATAGGAGTAACGAGTCTATTTTTAAAATGTAAGGAGTAGAAAGTACAGATAATTGCGTGAAAATGTAAGGAGTAGAAGTAAAAAGTCGTCTGAAAAATAATTACTCCAGTAAAGTATAGATACTCAAAATTTCTACTTAAGTAAGGTAACGGAGTATTTGTACTTCGTTACTTGACACCTCTGCTCTCCAGACTCCACTCAGGCAGTACTGTCGTTTAGGCTGTTCAGCTTCGATGAACGCCTGCAGTGTTGAAGTGTAGTAGGTCATGGGACCTCCACTCTTAGAGTCCTTCTGCTTCTCGCAGAATATTGCTCCGGGTCTGCCAGGTCTCCCCTCACTGAAGGGCTAGTGAGACCTCCACTCCTAAGAGCTGGTGGACTGAACGTTGTCAGGTTTCCTCTCTTTTTAGAGAGTCTTCTGTGAAGCCTCCGTTCTCCAGAGGCTCCGCCTCCAGTACTTCTAGGCGTGAGTGTAGCCAGGTCTCCCCTCACTGAAGGGTTGTTTGAGACCTCCACTCCTAAGAGCTAGTGGATGGAATGTTGTCAGGTTTCCTCTCTTTTTAGAGAGTCTTTTATGAAGCCTCCGTTCTCCAGAAGCTCCGCTTTCAGTACTTTCAAGCGTGAGTGTAGCCAGGTCTCCCCTCACGGCAGGGTTATTTGAGACCTCCACTCCTAAGAGCTAGTGGATGGAATGTTGTCAGGTTTCCTCTCTTTTTAGAGAGTCTTTTATGAAGCCTCCATTCTCCAGGAGCTCCGCTTCCCCTATACCTGTTAGCACGGAACGCTTCAGGTCCCTAGAGCAGACATTCGCTCTGCTGGGACCTCCATTCCCTAAACTCCGCCCCTTATGGTCAGGGCGTTTATGAGCTCCTTCTCTTAGAGAGCTAAGTGTAGTAGGCTTCCTCTAGGCCTCCACGCTTGAGAGTTGTGTGCACAGGTAGCCGGGCTAGCCGTGGCAGGTCACTGGGCCCCAGCGACTCTCGCTGATGCAGGGGTGATTTCCTTCTTGACTCCTCATTCTGTCAGTTTGATCACCTATCCCTCGGCATGGCGGCGTTGGTATAAGCGTTCCCATAGTGTCCTGAACCAGGACGCAGCGTAGAGTTCCCTCCGGAAGGGAACGTTTCGGGTTACGTATGTAACCTTAGTTCCCTGAGGACAGGGAACGAGACGCTGCGTCTCAGGGCCATGCCTCGGGCCCTGCACAGACCTCCGTCCGACAAAAAGATGGTGCTGTGCTCTCAGGCACCTGCTTTTATAGGCACCTGCTGATGACGTCACGGGCTGGCGCCGGCCAGTGTCAAGTTCACTGTCGTTGTTCTATACCTCGTTTCAGAACCGGTCACGCTGAAGGCGGTTCCCATAGTGTCCTGAACCAGGACGCAGCGTCTCGTTCCCTGTCCTCAGGGAACTAAGGTTACATACGTAACCCGAGACGTTTTACTTGATCTTAGTGCTGCGTTCGACACTATAGATCATGAAATACTCATAGATCGATTACAAAACTATACAGGTATTCAAGGGCAGGCTTTAAGATGGTTCAGATCATACCTGTCCGATCGCTACCACTTTGTTTATTTAAATGGGGAGTCATCGCAGCTAACACCAGTAAAGTATGGAGTGCCACAAGGATCTGTCCTAGGTCCTCTGCTATTTTCAATTTACATGTTACCCCTTGGTAATATTATTAGGAAATATGGGATTAGTTTCCATTGTTATGCTGATGACACTCAACTATATATTTCAACAAGACCAGATGAAACTTCTAACTTAGCAAAGTTAACAGAGTGTGTTAAAAGTGTGAAAGACTGGATGACCAATAATTTTCTACTGTTAAATTCAGATAAGACTGAGATATTACTTATTGGACCAAAAAACAGTACACAGAATCTCTTAAACTGCAACTTGCAACTAGATGGATGTACTGTTATTTCCTCTACAGTCAAAAATCTGGGTGTTATATTAGACAGCAACCTGTCTTTTGAAATTTTGATTTTGATTTCCTATGTTACAAAAACAGCATTCTTTCATCTTAGAAACATTGCTAAGCTACGGAACATGTTACCTGTTTCTGATGCAGAAAAGTTAGTTCATGCATTCATGACGTCTAGACTGGACTATTGTAATGCACTACTAGGCGGCTGTCCTGCTTCTTCAATAAATAAGCTACAGGTAGTCCAAAATGCAGCTGCTAGAGTCCTTACCAGATCAAGAAAACATGATCATATTACCCCAATTTTACAGTGACGTACTACAACAGCTCCAAGACTCAACACCGAAGGATGACTTTCTGTTAAACAGTCAGGGAAGCCAGGACAACAACATATTCCAGCCACCGGAAACTCCAGAGCCAGAGCTCCATTCACCAGACACATTATCCCTCTCTCCAGCATCTCCACTTCTAAGCTTCTCACAGAAAATGGAGGAACTGGTATATGCTGGAACCAGACTCTCCCACTCTTTTGCTGCAAGTCCCCAGTTATCAACTAAAAAACGGCAGGCACCTCAACCACCAAAGCCTGTGGGCCCAGCTCACCCTCCTCCTCCAGTGAGAGCTCTACGGCCGCTGCCACAACGCCAGGGCTCAAACCCTCCTGCATCTGCTGTGAGTGAACCAAAAACAACTGATAACAGCTCTCAGTGATATGTGTCGGGTCCCCGCTACGGTAAAAGCAACAATCAGGAATGTTTACAAAACAAGCGGGAACCCAGTGTGCCTGTAGCTTTCCCTATTTCTGTTTTAATATGTGATAGAAAGTCTAAGGCCCTTTCAAATCGTACAGTTCACACATCTAATCTGAGGCTTATTAGGCATCAAACTAAGATTGCTCTAGAGACAAAAAGTGATGCCATCAAGCTAGCATTTTTAAATGTTCGCTCACTAAAAAATAAATCACTTCTGATCAATGATTTTATAACCACAAACAACCTGGATTTTATGTTTTTAAATGAAACATGGTTAGAAGACAATTCCAGTACAACAATCCTAAATGAAGCAGTTCCTTCAAATTTCACTTACATGAATGTCTGCAGAGCTGTTAAAAGAGGTGGTGGTGTAGCCACCCTATTTAAAGATGTCTATGAATGCAAACAAGTGTCATTTGGTCAGTACTTGTCTTTTGAATATCTAGGGATTTTACTGAAAGGTATTCCACGCATTCTGTTTATCATTATTTACAGGCCCCCAAAATACTCTCCAGCCTTTGTTGAAGAGTTCACAGAACTGCTATCAATGGTTTGTTCAGAGTTTGACTGTTTTGCTATTGCAGGGGATTTTAATGTTCACATAGACAATGCAGAAAGCAAAACTACAAAAGAAATTATAACGGTTTTGAACACGTTTGACCTGATTCAGCATGTGCATGGGCCCACACACAATCGTGGACACACTCTTGATTTACTCATCAGTAAGGGTCTAAACATTTCATCCACTGTTATCAAGAATGTAGCACTATCTGATCATTTCTGTATTTTCTTTGATATATTGATCTCTGCTACCACTGAATCTAGATCAGTCTCTGTCAGGAAGAGATGCATTAACGATAACACGAGTGTGCTATTTATGAAGGCTATATCTTCAATGCCAAGCATTTCTGCAGACTCTGTTGATTTTCTCCTGGAGTCCTTTAACTCAAAAGTTAAGAATGTCATTGATGACATCGCACCTGTGAAGGTCAGACAAATGACTGGCAAAAAATCACCATGGAGAAAATCAACAGCAGTACAGAGTATGAAAAGACAATGCAGGAAAGCTGAGCGGATGTGGCGGAAGACAAAACTTGAAATTCACTATAGCATCTATAAAGACAGCCTTCATGCTTTCAATGTTGAACTAGGTAAAGCTAGACAAACATTCTTCTCGAACCTTATAAACAGCAACTTAAACAACACTCGCACTCTTTTTGCTACCGTTGAGAGACTAACAAACCCCCCTAGTCAGATCCCTAGTGAACTGCTCTCCGACAGAAAGTGCGATGAGTTTGCTTCCTTCTTTTCTGAGAAGATCAATAATATCAGAAAGACAATTAGCACACCCTCAAGTTATGCAGAGATCAGACAGTTTCGACCGCAATTTCAAAAAGAAGTCATTATGTCTACTTTTGAAGAAATCGATAGCAACATTTTGGAAGAAACAGTAAAGCACCTCAAATCGTCAACCTGCCACCTTGACACACTTCCCACATCTTTTTTCAAAACTGTGCTAAACTGTTTAGAAGCAGATCTTTTAGAAGTGGTGAACACCTCACTTCTTTCTGGGACTTTTCCAAACTCCCTGAAAACTGCAGCTGTTAAGCCCCTTCTGAAAAAGAAAAATCTTGATAACACCATACTGAGCAACTATAGACCAATTTCAAATCTTCCTTTCATAAGCAAGATTATTGAAAAGGTTGTTTTTAATCAGCTGAATCACTACATAAACTCAAATGGATACCTGGACCATTTCCAATCTGGCTTCAGACAACATCATAGCACAGAGACAGCGCTCATAAAGATAATAAATGATATTCGCCTAAATTCTGATTCTGGCAAAATATCAGTGCTGGTATTACTAGATCTCAGTGCTGCGTTCGACACTGTCGATCATAACATTCTTTTAGATAGATTGGAAAACTGGGTCGGGCTTTCTGGGATGGTTCTAAATTGGTTCAGGTCATACTTAGAAGGGAGAGGCTATTATGTGAGTATAGGAGAACATAAGTCTAAGTGGACGTCCATGACATGCGGAGTCCCACAAGGCTCAATTCTAGCGCCGCTGTTATTCAGCCTGTATATGCTCCCACTAAGTCAAATAATGAGAAACAACCAAATTGCATATCACAGCTATGCAGATGATACCCAGATTTACCTAGCCTTATCGCCAAATGACTACAGCCCCATTGACTCTCTCTGCCAATGCATTGATGAAATTAACAGTTGGACGTACCAAAACTTTTTACAGTTAAACAGGGAGAAAACGGAAGTCATAGTATTTGGAAACAAAGATGAAGTTCATAAGGTAAATGCGTATCTTGACACTAGGGGTCAAAAAACAAAAAATCAAGTCAAGAATCTGGGTGTGATTCTGGAGTCAGACCTCAGTTTCAGTAGCCATGTCAAAGCAGTAACTAAATCAGCATACTACCATCTCAAAAAACATTGCAAGAATTAGAAGTTTTGTTTCCCATCAAGATTTGGAGAAACTTGTTCATGCCTTTATCACCAGCAGGGTAGACTATTGTAATGGTCTCCTCACTGGCCTTCCCAAGAAGACCATTAGACAGCTGCAGCTCATACAGAACCCTGCTGCCAGGATTCTGACTAGAACCAAAAAATCTGAGCATATTACACCAGTCCTCAGGTCCTTACACTGGCTACCAGTTATGTTTAGGATAGATTTTAAAGTACTTCTACTCGTTTATAAAGCACTAAATGGCCTAGGACCTACATACATTGCAGATATGCTCACTGAATATAAACCTAACAGACAACTCAGATCACTAGGATCGAGTCAGTTAGTAATATCAAGGGTTCACACAAAACAAGGGGAATCCGCTTTTAGCTATTATGCCGCCCGCAGCTGGAATCAGCTTCCAGAAGAGATCAGATGTGCTAATACATTAGCCACATTTAAATGCAGACTCTCAACTCACCTGTTTAGTTGTGCACTTATTGAATGAGCACTGTGCTACGTCCGAACAGATTGCATTATTTTATGTATAATCATTTTACTGTGCAAATTAATTTTAAAATCAAATTTTCTGTTTTTATTGTTAACCATTCCTACTGTTTTTAATTAAATCAATTTTAAAATCATTTAAAATGTTCTTTTGTTTGTGTGATTATTATTTAAAATTTTTATGACTATGATTTTATGCTATTCCTCTTATGTACAGCACTTTGAATTACCATTGTGTATGAAATGTGCTATATAAATAAACTTGCCTTGCCTTGCCTTGCCTTACAGTCTCTACACTGGCTACCTATTAGGTTCCGTATCACTTACAAAATATTACTTCTTACCTATAAGGCCCTTAATTGTTTAGCTCCTGCATACCTAACTAGTCTCCTACTACACTACAATCCCTCACGCTCCCTAAGGTCGTAAAACTCTGGACTTTTAGTAGTACCTAGGATAGCAAAGTCCACTAAAGGAGGGAGAGCCTTTTCTCATTTGGCTCCCAAACTCTGGAATAGCCTTCCTGATAACGTTCAGGGTTCAGACACACTCTCTATGTTTAAATCTAGATTAAAGACTCATCTCTTTAGCCAAGCATTCACATAATGTATCTCATAACGTTGTAATTTCATCCCGTGGTAACTAGGGTTTACACAAGGTTCAGCCCGGATTCAGAAGAAGAGATAATGCCAACCCCTCAGAGGACCGCAGATGATGCCAGCCTTGAAACAACATACAGCACTACATAATGTTCCTACAAGTTGATTACAGCACATAACCATTGCAATTAGTGTTCATCATCTGTTTGATTACACAGTTACTGATTTTAATATTTATATCATATGTACATCGACTCAACATACAGTATTCACCACTAATAAGCTACTAAATATATTGTAGTAGCCTAAAACTTTTGTACAGCTGCTCTGCAACAATTTGTATTGTAAAAAGCGCTATACAAATAAACTTGAATTGAAAATTGAATTGAATTGAGATAGAATGTCACTTTTTGCCATTTGAGTTTCCTTTCTGTAAACAAATTAAGCAAAAATTAACAAACCCCAAAATTATTTTTTGTATGTCTTTTACCCATGATGTGTGTGTGTGTGTGTACCTTCTTATATTTAAAATTTTTAAATGTTATTATTATTATTGTCTATTCAGGGGAATAGTGAAGTACCGTTGGCTGAAAGTCAATCAATGTGTCAGGACCATGCAGGAGCACCAGAGGGGGGGTGACCTGATTGAATCGTCTAACTCTGATTAAACACTGAAATACAACATTTTTTTTCTGCTGTAGTTTTTCAGGAAGCTTTCTTTTATTTAGTAGTTTTTTTAAGGCATTGTGTCTTGTAAAAAAATGTAAAACTGTTGTGTTCCTTGAGCAGACCAATATATCCATGTTATTCATTTAAAGATGCTAATAAGAATAAATAATGTACTAAATTTCTTCTCTTTTTCTTCGTCTTTTTTGACTGTGTGGTGTCTTTATAATATTGTTAGTGCATGGTATTCCAAAAATATAACTAAAACATTTTGTTAACTTAATAATGTTAAAATATAATGTCCTAACACTATTATTAATAAACATTTAGAAGATCATCACAAGATCTTTTCAAGGTTTTTTATTTACAGAAAATGTTATCGTAACAATCTGAAGAACATTGTAAGAACTAAAAGTAAACATCCTGAAAAAAAAATAAAAAATAGTAGAATATATATAAATGAAAAAAGTAACTTTTTTTTTCACTGATTTTTACAAAAATGCATTTAGAAAATGTTGTAATGTCTTTAAAGAGAACATTCTAAGAATAAAAATAGAACTACCCATTAAAAACATTAAAAGAGCATTAGGGAATAGGGAATGATCTAATAATGTTATCTCTGAACATTTTAAGAATGTGTTTTGACAATGTTTTCATATCATTCAAGAGAATGTTGTGGGAACAAAAATAAAACTACCTGCTAAAAACTTTGTAAGAATGTTAGGGAATGATGTTCTAACAATGTTACCACTGAACATTTTAAGAATGTTTTTAGAGAATGTTATCCTATCATTTGAGAGAATGTTCTGGGAACAAAAATAAAACTACCCGCTAAAAACATTGCTAGAACATTGCTTGGTAATGTTCTTAAAACATTTTTAGAACCAAAAATTTCTAGCTGGGCTACTGCCTCGTTCTTATCAGAAACTGAGAAAAATGATAATTGCAACATTATAAACAATGTTAGCGGCGCGAACATTCAGTTTCTTATTATTTAACAACATATAATTTAAATGCGGAGCCTGGTAATCCGTACTCTCCGTATCTGCATAGTTGTACATTTAAATGCTGACAGCTAAACACTATCATAACGTGTTTAGGCTAACGTTAGCTAGCAAGCCATACTTCTCTTCAAGGACATCTTAATCGTATTCTTGATAAACTTGCCTTCAAAGTCATGAACACATTTTTAAAATCTTATCACAACATTTTAAAGCCTTTATTATTTTCCAACTCTACAGCTGTGAAATAAAATGTACTTCAAGGACTCATTTTTCATTCATAAAAAACTGCATCGGACAAAATGACTTTTAGCAGAAAACAACGTCTTTTTTAAAAATAATATGGAATGACCCATATAACCAATAGATGGCAGCAGAGGATTATTTATTATGCAGCTGCCTTTTAAACTCCCTATATTTTTCAACAGCTTTCTTTTTGATTTATTATACAATATCTAGTATAATAAATTGTAGTACTTTTATCGCCCTTAAGTGTATATATATATATATATATATATATATATATATATATATTATAGCAAGTGCAGAAAGACATTAAGCTCACACACAAACAGCCTATAAGGGTGAATTATTTAAATACTTATATATAGTTCACTACAAATACGTGAAATATTGATGGTATAAAAATTAAATAATGCACTCAATATGAATCGATAATTCCTATATATTTAAATATTTCATATAATTTAATAACTACATCTTTTAAGTTTTATCTTGAACTGTAAAATATATTAAATAGTTTGTGAATGTTTTTCAGTCACCCTCCATGGCGTTTGCGTGCGTGTGTTTGTGAAACCCTTGTCCAGGCTAAGAAGGAAAAAATAATGTTTTATACTGAACCCCACGCACAATATTTTATCTTTTTGTGAGCGGCAGCGGCAGCCGTGTCGGCTTTAACCAATCAGTGAACAGATTATTAAAAAACAATCATAGAATATTTAACTGAATTTATAACGGATAGTTGAAAATAGAGGAGAAGATTGTTTTAAGTGTGCTGGATTTCCCAGAACTGTATAAATCATCTAAAATCTCATATTTGGGGTGAGCACACGAGTTAGTTTGCCAGGTAAAAATACAAATATGTACAAAATGTCCAAACAATACATTATTAAGCGTGGTGTTATAATAAACTATATCTTTCAAAAGTTTGAATAATAATAATGACAATTAATGACAGAATGACACAAACACAATTTTCAGTTTTATTTAGACTTTTAAGCAACTGTAACTATGGCAACGTCCGCCCCCAGACCGCATCGCGAACACCGCCTCAACTGCACAAAACGCTTCCACTACAAGAGAAGGCGGCAGCCGCGCGGCGATTTTACCGCTTGCCGCGTCCCGTGTGAAAGGGCCTTTAGAGTGACCAAAAGTCTAGTCTAAAGTGACCTTCAAATTGCTACTACTTTTGCAGGGCTTCTTTCTCATACGTGCCTGTAAACAGAGGTTTCTCAGAAATTACATGAATGTAGAGAGTTCGCAACTACACACACACACACACACACACACACACACACACACACACACATTTTACTAAACAGATTCTGTTACATAGTGTACACTTTGTCTTTTCATAAGCACAGAACATTTCGTCTTCTCATAAGCACAGAACATCCAAAACACAAATTTAAAAGCATTTAGAAAAAAGTATAAGCATTTAGAAAAAGTATTTTCTACAATTTGTTGAGGAAACAGCTGCCCATTTGTTTTTTGATTGTGGTGTTACCTAAAAATAATGGGTTGACCTAAGCTCATATATTTCTAGTCTTACAAATGTGACCCATTCTTTCGACCTCAAAGATGTTATTTTTTATTATGAAAATCCAAAACAACTATCTGTTGAATATGTAGTTAATTTTCTTATACTTGTAGCGCCCCCTACCTCTTTTTGTAACAGATTAGTAAGGGGCAGCACCAGGTTCAATAATCTAGTGCCCTAAAACAGGGGTTCTCAAACTATCTGGAGATAGGGACCCCTCATAGGGCAGAAAAAATTCCAAGGACCCCCTCATAACCGCAACACAAATGTAATAGCTAAATCACGTGTGAGAGAGAGAGAGAACGATGGGAAAGGGTTGAGCAAGTAAAAATGAACTGCAAGAACACAGTGGAACACAATGAAAATAGTGCAAAAGATGTTTGCTAAGGATAAGTATAGTGCTCAGATATAAAATACAATGACAATGCACCAATTTGGGATTATCAATACTTGACCTTTTTTAAATATTTATCCATTGTGGATTCTAGCCTAGTAACGTTAGGTTAGAGTATTTATAGTGCTGTGACGGATTGAGGTAATGTAACAACAAAGTTTCTATTGGCCCAGAATTAAAACGGGGGGAGTGCTGAAAATAATGCGCCGGTTTAATTGGCTTTCATTCATTAGCTCGAGACGTGAAGTTAAAGTCTGAGGGAAATGTTTTGGCAGATTGATACGGTGAAGCATTGCTGCCACACACATATTTTTTTCCACACTAAGCTATGTGGTTATAACGACATCTTTTCTCGTAAAAACGTCATCTTTTCTCGTAAAAACAACATCTTTTTCTCGTAATAACGACATATTATGTCATAAAAACAATCTGATATTCCTGTTATAGATGATATGATTATATTATGTGAGGGAGCTAAGTGTTTGTCCGAGCTGCCTTCGCCACAGTCCTGACATAAAGGAGGATGCACGCTGCTGGAGTTATATAGAAATACACTGTTTTAATAATTTTAATGTAATGGTTTCAATTGTAGCGGCATGTTTATTAGGATTAATCTCCAATCTGCCCTCAGACCCAGAGGATTTAAGATGATCAGATCAAAACTGTTATTTCTGAATAATCGACTCTGAGCTTGGAATATTATTTGGATGAAAGTTAGATTTTACAGAAAATTGAAATACGATCATAAAGAAATAAAAGAGAAATGACAAATGGTTTGATTGTATTATGATAATAATAATTTGGTTCTGTTTCAAAAATGAACAAAATTAATGAAAAAAAAAAAAAGTCTGTTTTAGTATTTTTGTCCGTGGGTAAAAAGAGAGCTTTAATAATTATGTGGGCTGCAATGAAAAGCCACTTTTCAACTCAACCTGTCTTTACTGTCTATCGCATCATCCAGAATAAATACAAATACAAAAATACAAAAAAAAAAAAAAAAAATCTAGCTTAATTTCGTTTGTTCTTTTCTCAAACAAAACGAAATAATAATAATAATAATAATAATTAAGCTATTATTATTATTATTATTAGGCCTATTATTATATTTTTTATTATGAATTCTATTTATTTCTGCTCGTATTTCGATTTGCTGTTAAATCAATCAAAAAGTCGATTATTCAGAATTAATAGTTTTGATTATCTTAAATAAGATTTTATAATAAAAATAATAATACGCCTAATAATAATAATAATAAGCATAATAAAAATTTGAGTGGCCTATTATTATTATTTCATTTTGTTTGAGAAACGGAAAAGCGAAAAGCTCGATTTTTCGTATTTTTGTTCGTGGGTAAAACACATGAGCTTATTGCTTGAATATTAATTTAACATGCCTGGGCGGCCTTGATACTTAGTAGGCCTATGATTATATACAAATGATAAATTATTTATTATACATTATTAAATTTTATCTTTAGCTGAATCAAGCCACGAAATTTGTAGGCTACTAAAGACTGTACACTACCTCTTGTTGGAGTTATACGAATTAAATAAACACAATTTTGTTTTCGATTCTTTTATTGAAGTAGACCTTTCAAGCTGCATAGAGACATAAATTGCCAGAGCGCACCCTGTATTTTTACAAAGGCAATTTGTAACGTTTTGTTGTTATTGTGGAAGTACATAAAATAAAGCAGACTTTTATATTTCTTTCCTCTGTAATCACAAAGTAAGGGATCGCGCTGGTGCCGCCGACCCGAGAAGTGCAGTGTTGCGCTTCATATGAGACTTGCAAAGAAACGTTATTGTGACTAATTTGCAGAGCGGTACATCAGACGAACATGTATTCTGCATTATGGGATAGACAGTAGACAGGCTGAGTTGAAAAGTGGCTTTTCAGGGCCGCTCACGGACAAATATTAAAGCATAAGCACTCTTTTCATGAAAAAAAATCATTTTTTAAACGGAACGAAATCATCATCATCATAACACGATCAAACGTGTGTCATTTTTCTTCTTTATTTCTGATACCATTTAGGCCTACATTTTCAGTAAAATCAAACTTTCAATCCAAATAATATTCCAAGCTCAGAGTCAAAAATAACAGTTTTGATCTGATCATCTTAAATCCTCTGGGTCTGAGGGCAGATTAGTATGGAGATTAATCCTAATAAACAAGCCGCTACCATTGAAACAATTACATTAAAATTATTAAAACAGTGTATTTCTATATAACTCCAGCAGCGTGCATCCTCCTTTAGGTCAGGACTGTGGCGAAGGCAGCGCGGACAAACGCTTACGTTTCACACGCGGGAGTAATGACGACGGTCCCTGCACTTTCTCCGGGTTTGATTATATTTTGTAGCAAACTTTCCACGGACCCCCAGGAAGTGCGCCACGGACCCCTAGGGGTCCGCTGACCCCACTTTGAGAACCACTGCCCTAAGAGATGTTGTATTATGGGCCCCTCTGGTGTCACAGACTGAAATAATGTATATAAGAAAGTTACTCTAAATAAATGACTATACTTCACCTTTACTGTATCTTATAAAACTCTTTTGAATGAATAAAACACATAAAATAAGTAGAAAATGTAAATGATTTACTTAAAATTCAAATAAAGGATTGGAAAGTGTGAAATGGATAAACAAAATAAAGCTTTGGAGTAGTTAAACAATAAAATAAATATCAAATTGACACAAATTTAAGCTCCAATAGACAATGTTACAGACGTCTGAGTTTCTGAAATGACCAAAAGGTCAAATACACTGAATAAATTGAGTAATTCAACACCATACCAAAATATACCTTTGGGTGTCAGATTATCCCTTTTAAATCTT
Organism: Garra rufa; assembly: GCF_049309525.1. Lineage (NCBI taxonomy): Eukaryota > Metazoa > Chordata > Actinopteri > Cypriniformes > Cyprinidae > Garra > Garra rufa. The sequence continues at coordinate 36,150,709 of NC_133380.1, read as the reverse complement.
TACAATGTATAAGCGCTGAATAACACTGTATGAACTGATTTTAAAACACTTGTGGGCCCACACACACACACACAGTCATTTAAACACACACTGTTGCAGGCCTGGATCGTAGCTCGGGTTCGTGGTGGCCAGAGAAACTGAAAATTGGTCTCTTCACTCTCCTGAGCACAAATAAAATCAACAATATACCTTCCTTTCGTGTGCGATGCAAACCCGCGATCGATCGGGGATCCCGTGTCCGGCCTCCGGCAGCTCCTCCTCCTGCGTTGTCTCTGTCAGGCGATGCGAGTCACCCTCCAACGCAGCCAGAGGAATCCCAGACCTCACGGTGATCTGGGACGCTATCTGGTCTCCCTCAGTCCGATCACACGCCGAATTCGCGTTGCTTTCTGTCCTTTCGTTCTTCTAAGTTATTTTTTTTTTAACTCTAAGCCCAGTCAGTATAAACGCCGTTTACGAGCGAAATGACGTAACCGCGGTGACGGAAAAACATACACGGAGAATACGAAAATGGACGATGTAACAAACTCAACAAACTGTGTTAACACACACACTATATACACTTCAAAATGATTAATACGATTGTTTATCGATTAATAAACTCCAATTACTGCAATCGTTAGCTCAGATCGGTCAGATCAGCTCTCTCGTTCTCCTCTCGGCGCTCTCCTTCTCTCTCTGCCGCACCCCGACTCTCCTCCTCCCTATTAACCACTCAAAATTCTCCATTTTCCCGGGAGGGAGGGTCTTAACAATTTTAACCCAATGAAAATACAAACAACCTAACTTGTAGGGCAAAACCACATTTTTCCCCATGTACACACCCATCTACCTTGCTACAAAGCACGGTATTCTTAAAGGGACAAGCACACATATTTTGTGACTCTGAAATATGAAGTGTTAGACTCCATTTACACATTAGCTCTGAATTAGAGGCTAAATTAAACAAACACAGAGAATAAAACAATATAACCCACAACATACTAGAATTAAATTCTAGTGGGTTACATGCTCCCCCTTCTAAACCTCTCATGACCCCATGAGAGTATATCGTTACACTTTAACGGTAACTCTGGGCTCTATATGAGCACTTACTTGAGCACACAGAGTACACTGTGCCATAGGGTGACACCACACTGTGCTACATGGTTTCTTCTCTGATTCTCTCCAACCCTCAATATTTTTGATCATACCTCTATGAACCAGGGTTAAAGGTCGGTTAGTGGGCCGGCCTAAACTATCATAGCTCAATCGGACAATAGGTCTTATGTTTCTTCTGGGGCGGGAATGGCTAGCTTCAACAACCTCTCTGGTAGAATTAGGTGCTCCGGGATCTCCCCCTTCTAAACCAGGATCTCTGGTTTCTACTGGATTCTGACTTGGTAGTTTTCCATGGCCTTCTTCAGTGAACATCGGCTCTGCAGCTTCTGCATGGGGTCTATCCACTTCACCTCCACGGCAAACTGTTTCCTCCTCCACAGCAGATCCATCTTGTGTCTCACTCTCTGTCCTGGGCGGTCTCTCTACCCTATCCGGGCAGTAATACCACAGGTCATCCTCTTTACTTTCAGATTCATTCCTCAATTCACTTCCTGCCATGTCTAGATTCCTTCCTCTTAATCCTCTCCTCTGTTTTCTTTCCACAGGTCCTGTCCTGGTCTCCGGCGGTGCAGACACTGGCCTCGCCTCTTCAGAAACGGACAACCTCATATTTTCCCCAACAGGTAAGAGATGGTCTCGATGTAGGGTTCTCACATTTCCCATTCCGGATTCAGGTTTCAGTCGGTATACAGGTAAGTTCTTCAACTTTTCTACCACCAGGTAGGGTACAGAATTCCATTTGTCAGCAAGTTTCTGTTTTCCAGTCAATGCCAGGTTTCTAATCAGCACACAATCTCCTACAGCCAAGGCCTGGTGTTTCATGTGTCTGTCATACAAGCGTTTGTTCCTCTGTTGACTTTTCTGGGCAGTTTCGGTGGCCAACTGATACGCTCTTTGTAACTCTGACTTCATTCGCTCTACATACTGACGATGGCTACCAGCTCCCTTCCCATCAGGTGAAGTCCCGAAACACACATCCACAGGCAGACGAGCCTCCCTTCCGTACAGAAGATAATATGGTGAGTACCCAGTGGCGTCATTTTTAGTACAGTTGTAGGCGTGTACTAAACGGTTAATATGTTGACTCCATCTGCTTTTCTCCACAGGATTCAGAGTACCGAGCATGGAAAGCAGTGTTCGGTTGAACCTTTCAGGCTGGGGGTCTCCTTGCGGATGGTAGGGAGACGTTCTGGATTTTCTGATTCCCAGCATCCTCAGCAGTTCTTTTATGAGACCACTTTCAAAATCTCTGCCCTGATCGGAGTGGATACGGGAAGGTAAGCCGTAGTGAATGAAGAATTTTTCACATAATATCTTGCCGACAGTTAAAGCTTTTTGGTCTTTGGCTATGAATGCTTGGGCGTAGCGGGTAAAATGGTCCGTGATGACAAGGACATTGCTTAGACCTTTGGAGTCAGGCTCGATGGATAAGAAGTCGATACATACTAAATCAAATGGCCCATTGCTGGTCAGGTGGTTCAGTGGTGCAACCTTCTTGGGTGTCGTCTTTCTGGCGACACAGCGACCACAATTCTTGATGTATTGCTCTATGCAGGTGGACATTCGAGGCCAATAGAAACGATCTCTCAGAAGCTCAGTTGTTCTCTCTACTCCCAAATGACCGGAGTCGTCATGCAAGGAGCGCAGCACTTGGGACCAGTACCTCTCAGGTAAGACAAGCTGTATCTTTTCTTTCCCACAGAAACCGTTGGTGACTCTGTACAGAAGCTTATTCTTGATCTTCAACTTGGAACCTTGACGCTGAAGCAGAGCAATGGTGGGATCGGAACTCTTGACACAGGTAAGTATTTTCCCAGACTCCACTTCTTGCTTCACAACGCCAACTACAGGATCCTCTTCTTGAGCTCCCTTCAACTCGTCATTCGACAACTGTTCCATATGACCCAGACACAATGCAGTGGGACAAGCGAATGCCTCTGGAACACTCTGTGGAGGGACACCTAAATGATCCACTAGTCTGGATGATAACTCATCCCTTTCAGGAACAACGGCCAGCTGACAAATGGCTTTTACCCCTGAATTTGGAATATCCTTCCATTCAGCACAGTCAATTGATTCACAGGGGTAGCGTGACAGCACATCTGCATCAATGTTGTGCTTTCCTGGCTTGTACTGCAAGCTGAAGTTGTAAGTAGCTAATGCGGCTAACCAACGATGACCTGTTGCACTCAACTTTGCACTTGACAACACATAGGTAAGTGGATTGTTGTCTGTTTTTACTTCGAACTGGGCACCATACAGATAGTCGTGGAACTTATCCACAACGGCCCATTTAAGCGCCAGGAACTCCAGCTGATGAATGGGGTAACGTTGCTCGGAAGCACTCAGTTTTCGACTGGCATAGGCTACGGGCCTGAGCCCGCCAGGATGCTCCTGATTCAACACGGCGCCAAGGCCGCTCAGACTGGCGTCCACATGCAGGACATAAGGTCTCGTGGGGTCTGCAAAAGCAAGTACTGGAGCATTGGAGAGGCAGTAAATAATTTTACGGAAAGCTGCTGTACAGTTGTCGTCCCAACGCTCCCCGAATGGCTCTGACTCTTTGAAATACTTCTTGCCATCTACTGCCTTTCTGTTCTGGCCTGACGTTGGTGGGTACCCTTTGGTGAGTTCCGTCAAAGGCCTTACGATGGCTGAGTAGTCCTTTATGAATCTCCGGTAAAATCCACAAAACCCAAAAAACGACCTCAGTGACTTTAGGTCGGTGGGCGTTTTCCAGCGTGTTACGGCTTCGATCTTGGCTGGGTCTGGTGAAACTCCAGCAGCTGACACAATGTGCCCCACGTAACGGACTTGGGACTGACAGAATTGACACTTGTCAATCGAGACTTTCAGGCCACTCTCTTGCAGACGGTCTAGGACTTTTAATAGCCTCTCTTCGTGTTCTTCAAGAGTGCGTCCAAACACGATGATGTCATCAAGGTAGACTATTACCTGGAGAAGGTGCATGTCCCCAACAGCTTTCTCCATTAGCCGCTGAAAGGTGGCGGGAGCTCCAGTGATCCCTTGGGGCATGCGCTCAAACTGAAAGAATCCAAGAGGGCAGATGAAAGCGGTCTTCTCTTTATCCTCCTCCGCCATGGCGATTTGATAATAACCACTACGGAGGTCCAGCACCGAGAACCACTTACTACCAGCCAAGCAGTCCAGGGCATCATCGATCCTGGGAGTGGTGTACTGATCTGGGATGGTACGAGCATTTAGAGTTCGGTAGTCGACGCACATCCAGATTGCTCCACTCTTCTTTCGTGCAATTAAGATGGGAGAGGCGTACGGACTCCTCGACTCCTTAATAATTCCAGCCGCTAACAGATCTTTAATATGGCGTCGCACATCCTCGATGTCTGCCGGTGCGATGCGTCTGGAGCGCTCTCTGAAGGGTTTTGGATCATTCAGTCTTATGTGATGCTCAACTCCATGAGCTAATCCCACATCCCACTCACTGGTAGAAAAGACATCACCTCTTGTCGACAACTTCTGACGCAGTCTCAGTTCCCATGCCTTAGGAATAGATGACTCACTGAAATTAAACAGACTTGGGTCGATTACTTTGGAGCTGTGGAAACTTCCAGAAGGCACTGCAAGCGTGTCTGTGAGATACACATTGGCCATCACGGTTCCAGCAGGAATGGAGATATCCTTTGATGTTTCGTTATGAACCAGGACTTGAATGTTTTTCCCATCTACGGCTGAAGATGGAAGTACTACAGGCGTTATGAATGTTCCAGTTGGAAGACTGCCCTCCTCAGGAGCATCTACCACAAAGATCTCTTTTGTCAAAATCTTGTCAGTCTCCATTTGACAGACGACTTGTACTTCCCCTCTGGATGGAACGACACAGTCTCCAGGTCCTATCCATCGGACTTTTCCTTCAGGCTTGTCAGGGAGTTTCTCTGTTATTTGCAGCTGAGGCAGTTGAATAGCAGCCTGTCGGGTCTGGATTCTCAAAGCATGTGCAACCTTTGGATTCTCATTAACTTGACTGAGTGCAGCAAGTCGTTTGAAGAAACTAGCGTTGGTTCCAATTATAACCGGCACTTGGGGAGGACCTTGAGGATCAGGACATACGAGAGCCAGAATGGACAGTGATTCCTCCACGCCAGTAACAGAAGCAGGAAAAGTCACGTCAACAACTACATACCCCTTGTATGGGTAACTGGATGAACTGAGCCCCCATATTGACAATCCAGTCAATGGGTGAATGGGCACATCTGGGAGATTTCTGGAAAACCAGCTGTCAAACACAATTGTCACCTGCGATCCAGTGTCTAACAGGGCTTGACACACATTTCCATTAAGCTTCACATCCACAGTTGATGCTGGTCCAACTAGGCCTTTGGGAAGACTGCTGGATTCCTGAATGTCGGTCTGACTCTTTTTTGAGAAACAGGCTTGGTTCTGTGTCTTTCTGTTATTGTCGTCATCAGCCTCACCCCTCTCACTCTTTGCTTGCCGCAGAGAACGGATCAGCTTTTGAATCACTTGTTCTGAGTTTGGCGGAGCTTGACACTTTGTCGCGATATGGCCGTCCTCTCCACACCGGTAACAGAAATAATTCTCTTTTGATCTTGATGACTTGCTTTTCAGGGATGTTGAAGAAGCACAGGGTTTTGGCCACGGATCTTGACATGGAGGTGAGTGGTGAGTAGAGCTGACACTCATACTAGCCAACTGCTGCTGTAGGTGTTGAATCTGTTTTCGTAAATCTTGTACTTCAGAATTGTCAGTTTTTTCAGTCTGCTTCCTCTGTTTTTCTTTAGGTTTAATTAACAGGGTGGAAGTTGCCACTGTTTTAGACTCACTTCCACAAATCTGTGTTCTCAACTCTTGAATCTCAGCCTTTAGTTCTTGGATGACCGAGGTGCTGGCTCTTTCTTCCTCACAGTACTGTATGGCTTTGGCTTTAGCAGACATTCTGTGGCGGGATGCTTCACTCTCTTCTGCCTCACATATCTCCTTCAGCAGACTCAGAAAAGAAGGTGGGTGGTGTTTTCTTTCTCTTAGCCGCAACTGTAGCAACATCATGTCGGAGTTCACTGCTCCACGAATAAGCTGTTCAATCCGTACCTTATCAATGAGTCCTGGGTGCACTCCATCACGTTCTACTACTTTGCTGAGCATTTTTTCAATCCTTCTCAGGAATTCAGAGAGGGTCTCTCCAGTGCTCTGGCGCATGAGACGAAACTTGAAATACAAGTCCTCACCAGACTCCGATGATCCGAAGGTGCTCTCTAATGCTTCCAAGTATTGTAGTGCACTCGCTTCAGGATTGGAAAACCGGACAGCTCTGATGATCTCCAATGCAGGTCCCTTGAGGCTTTCTACAATTCGCCGTCGTTTTTCTTTTTCGGAGCATTCACACTCTGTTATCATCAGCCTTGCTTGTTCCATCCAAGTTTCCATATTCTCCTCTCCTGGGGGGGGTAGGAACTACAGCTGAAAACGTGCGCAGGCGCCGGTATGCATTGGCGTCACTGGGATGCTTTACGGTCTTTTCCAGGATCTCACCCACAGCACGTATGATGGACTCAGGAGAACTGTCGGTTGTGTTGCGGGGAGTGAGCAAAGCTTGTATGTCACAAAGTGACTTACCTTCTTCTATCAGGAACTTAGCAAGTCGTTCTGTAAAATCTCCAGAGACAGTGTCAGTTTCGGCTTCCCTGGGTTGGACTGCAATGACTGTCCATGGCTCTTTCCTTTCTCCAGGTGAAACTTCCGGAGGTAGGTGCGTGAGGTCAATGGCCTGTTTACATTCACACAACACCAGCAGAAAACATGAGGTGGGTCCTTCTCGTGTGTCTCGGACACGAACTCTTCCTAAGGCCTTCACAGCTGCCATTACCTCTTCAATAGCAGCAATGTCTGTGTGAACCGGTACATTTTTCAACATTAATGCATGACTCATCAATGCCAGCTTCTTTGCACCAGCTGATTAACTCTGCTTGTAGACTGGGGTCCATTTTCAAAGCCATGATAGCTGTCTGACCACGTTTCAGTAACTTTGAAGGTGATGGTGAGAAGTGCTTGGGCTTAGCTACTCTGATCTGTCTTCTTTTTTTCAGGAACTCATCAGCGACGTACCAGAGGGAGATCCCGGACGAGCCCCCACTTTGTGTAGCGCCCCCTACCTCTTTTTGTAACAGATTAGTAAGGGGCAGCACCAGGTTCAATAATCTAGTGCCCTAAGAGATGTTGTATTATGGGCCCCTCTGGTGTCACTGACTGAAATAATGTATATACGAAAGTTACTCTAAATAAATGGCTATACTTCACCTTTACTGTATCTTATAAAACTCTTTTGAATGAATAAAACACATAAAATAAGTAGAAAATGTAAATGATTTACTTAAAATTCGAATAAAGGATTGGAAAGTGTGAAATGGATAAACAAAATAAAGCTTTGGAGTAGTTAAACAATAAAACAAATATCAAATTGACACAAATTTAAGCTCCAATAGACAATGTTACAGACGTCGAGTTTCTGAAATGACCAAAAGGTCAAATACACTGAATAAATTGAGTAATTCAACACCATACCAAAATATACCTTTGGGTGTCAGATTATCCCTTTTAAATCTTTACAATGTATAAGCGCTGAATAACACTGTATGAACTGATTTTAAAACACTTGTGGGCCCACACACACACACACAGTCATTCAAACACACACTGTTGCAGGCCTGGATCGTAGCTCGGGTTCGTGGTGGCCAGAGAAACTGAAAATTGGCCTCTTCACTCTCCTGAGCACAAATAAAATCAACAATATACCTTCCTTTCGTGTGCGATGCAAACCCGCGATCGATCGGGGATCCCGTGTCCGGCCTCGGCAGCTCCTCCTCCTGCGTTGTCTCTGTCAGGCGATGCGAGTCACCCTCCAACGCAGCCAGAGGAATCCCAGACCTCACGGTGATCTGGGACGCTATCTGGTCTCCCTCAGTCCGATCACACGCCGAATTCGTGTTGCTTTCTGTCCTTTCGTTCTTCTTTTAAGTAATTTTTTTTTTAACTTTAAGCCCAGTCAGTATAAACGCCGTTTACGAGCGAAATGACGTAACCGCGGTGACGGAAAAACATACACGGAGAATACGAAAATGGACGATGTAACAAACTCAACAAACTGTGTTAACACACACACTATATACACTTCAAAATGATTAATACGATGGTTTATCGATTAATAAACTCCAATTACTGCAATCGTTAGCTCAGATCGGTCAGATCAGCTCTCTCGTTCTCCTCTCGGCGCGCTCTCCTTCTCTGTCTGCCGCACCCCAACTCTCCTCCTCCCTATTAACCACTCAAAATTCTCCATTTTCTAGTGGGTTACATACTGAATACCAAATTTTTCATTCATAAACAAAAATGGCTTAAATCTCCTTTATTTTTCCCTTTTCTTGATTCTGTTGTTTCTTCTCTTAGACTTACAAATAACAAAAAGAGTGCGAAATTTGTGTTGCATTTATGACAATTTTTCTAAAAGGATGTAATTTATTTTTATACTTTTCTATATGGATTACACCATAATTTGATGTACGCAAATCCAGAATATTATTTTCTGTTTTTTTCTTATGATTGTTCCTTGTAGGAATTTATTTCATTTACAATCTTCTGGTATATGTTGTACAAGTTTTGCAATAATAATAAAAAAAGATGTTTGTTCATGTTTATTTCGTGTTTTAAAGTTCCACTAGAACTGTGGCGCTACAGCGATCTGACACAATAATACATTAAAGGGCCACAAAACGGTGTTTACTGTTTGAACTTGAAAAAAAAAAAGACTGTTGAAAAATGAGAGATTTTAAAGACGAGCCTGTATTTCCTACCTAATGTAACCTGCTCTGTCTAGCCTGTCAGCGAGTTATCAGTTTTCTCTATGCTTCGCGATGTATATTTCGTTTTCAATCATAGATATATATTTATTCCATGGAATGTCTGGATACTGGATTCTGATTGGCTGGCAGGTGTGCAGTAAAACCGTTTAATGCACAGGTAGTTCCAAGTCAGTTTAATCACCGTTCTATATTAATGCGCTGCTTTAATTGATGCACGCAAAAGCACAGAGAGAGAGAGAGAGAGAGAGAGAGAGAGAGAGAGAGAGAGAGAGAGAGAGGAGATCGCATTGTGCTGTGCACATACATAAACTTCTTGTCAGCGTTTGCCTGCGATCCTTATTAAAATATCCTAGATACTAGATCGCTACATTATATTCCTCAGCAACGGGGTGGTAAAGCTGCTGTTTTTGAATTAATTGTTGTTTGTAGAGAGAGACGCACAGCATGCAGGCAGGTAACGTTACGCACACACACAACTGTCATCTCTCTTGCCTTTAAACTCTCTCTTGGTCGATCGATAATCTACTGAAACAAATGCTATTTTTCATTCAAATAAATATGATTTTACCGGACTATTTAATCTCTGAGTCTGATTTGAAGCGGGCAGAATGCTAGAGCTGCGTGTCATAACTGACGAAAATAACCGTCTTTTTTATCCATTCAGTCAAATTTTGCGCTGCAAATATCAATCCTAGTTTTAATTTGTCTATAACCATGGAATAAGCGGGATAATCAACGGCTTGCCGTGCATTAAAGGATTTAAAATGCACTTCGCGGAGGCAACCACCCTCCGCTTTGCGTCGGGCGGTTATTAGCCTCCACGTCTTGCATTTAAAATCTTTTAACGCACGGCAAACCGTTGATTATCCCTTACATATCGACTCGTTGCTTTAGTACACGATTTAGTGTCAGTATACGATTTTTGCATCTGTCTACAGCTTTTGATCAGTGTGCAGTTTTGAATCCAGTGTAGATTCCAGATTATTATCTAATTGTGAATTTGCATTTTCATTCGGTGTACGATCATTGTTCAGTGCACAATTTTAAATCAGCTCGCGACAAGGACAGTACAATTTTCTGATCTGTGTAAAATTTCAGATTATTGTACACTTTCAGAACCAAAAATGTATTGTAATACTTTTCGCAAGCTCAGACCCCAAAGTGCCAGTGCTGACAAGAACATCATTATTGTAAGCGAAAACTCCACAAACTCAGAGAAAATGGAGGGTGCCAAAGGTGAGCTGCTTAAACAATTTGAAACTGGTTTACTACATTTGAATTCAGAATATATTACAGGAGTATGAAGTAAAACACTAACATAAATTAAATGTGATGTTATACAGAACTATGTCCACATCCACCACCTCAGAAGAAGGTGAAGAGTGTCAGCGCTCACCAGAACATCTTCAGTGTGAGCGAAAACACCACAGACTCAGGGAAAATGCAGACTGTCAAGCTACCATCTATCCCTGGTCCTTCCTATGCCAAAGGTAAGCTCCTCAAACAATTTGATGCTGGTTTGCTACATTTAAATTCAGAACATATTACATGAGTATGAAATAAAACACTAACATAAATTAATGGTGATGTTATACAGAACTATGTCCACATCCACCACCTCAGAAGAAGGTGAAGAGTGTCAGCGCTCACCAGAACATCTTCAGTGTGAGCGAAAACACCACAGACTCAGGGAAAATGCAGGCTGTCAAGCTTTCGTTTCTCCCTGGTCCTTCCCCTGCCAAAGGTGAGTTGCTCAAACTATCTGAAACTGGTTTGCTAGATTTGAATTAAGAACATATTACATTCCTATAAAGTAAAACACTAATATAAATTAATGTGATGTTATGCAGAACTATGTCCACATCCACCACCTCAGAAGAAGGTGAAGAGTGTAAGCGCTCGCCAGAACATCTTTAGTGTGAGCAAAAACACCACAAACTCAGGGCAAATACAGGCTGTCAAGCTTTCGTCTATCCCTGGTCCTTCCCCTGCCGAAGGTGAGCTGCTCAAACAATCTGAATTTAGAACATATTACATTAAAACACTAACATAAATGTGATGTTCTGCAGGACTGTGTCCCCATCCACCACCTCAGAAGAAGGTGAATGGATCCAGTCTCAGTGCAGAGGAGCAATTTCTGGAAATTCGAAGCAGGGAGGAGGACAGAACAGGAGAAGATGTGAGGGCGTTCATCAAAGAGGGTCAACAGCGGCGCAAAACCAAGGCTCAAAGCATAACCCGTCATCTGCCAAATTTGAAGTGGCTGAACGTGCTTGAAAGCATCTCAGAATGCATAGCTGCTAGTGTAGAAATCACTCGCCAAAAAGTAAGCAAATTTTGTATATTTTGATTATTCCAGTTGAAATAATATTCCAAATGAATGTTTAATCATATGTTATGTGTAATATGGGTAACACTTTACAATAAGGTACACTGGTTAATGTATTGTATATGAACAAACAATAAACAATACATTTAAAACGTTATTAATAAATCTGTGTTAATGTTAGTTGATAACAAATACAGCTGTTCATTGTTTGTTCATGTTAGTTCAGGGTGCATTACCTATTGTTAACAAACAACTTGTGACTTTATTAATGCATTAGTAAATGCTGAGGTTAACATTAAATGAGAGTAATAAATACTGTAGAAGTATTGTTCTTTCTTAGTTAATGTAAACTACTATGTGGATTGTAGGGCTGCTCGATTTCGGCAAAAATCATAATCACGATTGTTTTGGTCAATATTGTAATCACGATTATTTAAACGATTATGACAAGGTCCAAAACTTTATATAGTGATTAATTTAAACATAGCAATACAGCGAGAAAAAAAGATACAAATTAAAAAACAGTGCTTTAAAAAAAATACTGAATACTTTTATGCAAGTCTAAAGTAGTCTAACAATGCTACAGAAATTGAACGTAATTATTTGAATGTAAAATAAAACAGCGTCTTCACTGTAATAGTTAAACATTAAAACTACAAACGTCCTTCATTCAAAAGCAGTGAGTGATTTTTCTCTTTGTATGTTTACGTTTTATTAATATTAAGCACAGAGATGGCAGAAGGAATCTTATGTGTTGCGCTTAACCACACGGATCCAATATATTGTTACACATGTATTCTCATTCTCAACTGTTTATGGTCATTTAAGACATAATTGACAAGCGTTTACATCAATAATGACCAAGCGCCTCATTGTGAAATAGTTTTGCGTGTATCTGAGCGTTTAGGCAGCACCTTGAGCTAAAAGATAACTTTATGTCCGTGTTCTGCTCCGTCTCTGAGCGCATACACAGAACAGTGCAAGTTTTCAGAATCAGAATCAGAAAGAGCTTTATTGCCAAGTATGCTTGCGCATACAAGGAATTTGTTTCAGTGTTATTAGCTTCCAGTACACAGAGACGCACAGACAATAAAAATAAGAGAATAAGAAAAAATACACATATGTAAGCATAAATAGACCAAAAATAAAAATAGAAAATAATAATAATAATTTGTAAAAATTGACAATAAAATTTTTTCCTACGCGCTATTAAAAACACGACATCAAAGAAACATTAATAAATCAAGCACGTCCAGTTTTATGAAAGTCACGTTACAGTATTTTGCTGATTTGCATGTGAAAATAGGCTTTTATGGAGGAGCGAAAGCGCACCACTGGAAAGGGGGCGGAATGGGGCGCAATAATCGTTTCATTTTGATTACTGCATTTTCATGATCGTTTGAAGCAGACAACTAAATCAAAACTGAATTTCGATTAATTGCACAGCCCTAGTGGATTGTGTGGTTTTTCATTTGTGTGGTGTCTGTACTCTTCTAACTTCTTTCTCTCTTCTGTTCTCAGATTGCCATGAAAAATGCAATGGAGGCCTCCTGGACTGAGACTGAGCAAATTTTTCAGGAGGAAAGAAAATTTGCCCAACAAGAGCTCAAAACACAACAAGAAGACTCTGTCTATTACCGTAGTCTGTTGAAGAACAAATACATGTAATTATTTCTACATCACTGTTGAATGTTAAAGCTATGCTTTTGTGGTCATTGTAAATAATCCAGTTTGAGTTTACATCGCTGTGATTGCCAGGTGCTTATTATCATGTTGTCATGTTTCAGCGCTGAGGATTTGCTCGTGGAGAGGTTGAGAGAGGAAGATGAGAATAAAGCTCTTCTAAGGTAGTACTGTCATGTCAACGTGGACAACTGATGTTTTTGTATTTCTGCACATCCCAACAGTGAAGATGCTGATACTATTATTCATAACCATCTCTGTCACTGTAATCCGTTTCAGGAAAATCTATGTTGTCGAAGTCATGATCAGAGCTGAGGAGCTGCGTGAAGACATCGAAGCAAGCGAAGCCCACGAGCAAGCAAAGTGTGAGAAATGGCAGCAAAAACTAAGCTCTGTGGAGCAGGAGAAATTAGCTTGGGATTTTGCAATTACCATGACCCTAAGAAACAACGAGGTTGAGGATTTCTTGCAGTTAAAGAAGGAAAACGACAAGCTGTAAGTTTCTTGTGCACCACGATGGGATTGATTTCTTAGTTGTGTCTAACAGCATCTGACCCTCTGACTTTTGTCTTGTTTGTTTTTGTCTAGAGACCACTATGTGGACTTCATGGAGGAGGAAAAACAGAGTGTTGCCTACCTCTTTAAAAAAGAGGAGAAGAAAGAAAACTACGTGAAAAATGAAATAGAAAAGATCAGCCATGTCACTTGCTCCCGTAAATTCGAAGTAAGTAACGTGTCCCGTCCAAAGCTGCCACACCCTCACACACATCCAATAAATACAACCGATGTCTGTCACATTTGAGCTCATCTTTTTGTTTTTGTCTCACCAAAGCTCAACAGCAAGATCGAAGCGTTGTGCGAGGACCTCTTAAAGCTCCAGGATGTCTACTCGGACCTGACTGTCTGCTCTGCATTTCCACTGATGGCACTGCAGCAAATCGAGCAGTTCTCAATAAACTCTTTAGATTTTGTTGAGACCATCGAAGCTGAGAGGATCCACAAATGGCAGAATTCCATTTGCCAAAAACATAAAATCAAGTAAGATTAGATATCTAAAAATACATATCTTTGTGACACAAAGTGATAAAGCTAACGATCATCAGTGGTAATAATAATCTTTTGCTGAACTCTTGCTTTCTCTCTTTCACAGAGAGCAGGAACGGAAACGCATGTACTTCGATGCTCTGCTGGAAGAACGGCGGCAGAAAAGACTGGCGAGAAAGCTTTGTCCTCCAGTGAAACCCGTAAGTGGCGTTCATACTTCTGTCTTGCTTATCTAATATTGTAAGGTGGATCAGTACTGTGATGCTAACCTGAATCACGTCTTTATTGCAGACTGGAAGAAAGCTGATGCAGCGTAGCCCGCTTCCGAAGAGCATCAGAAAGAAAGAGGAGCTGGTGCAAACTGAGAATTGGAAACAGTCGTGGTAACAACATGCTAACCATGCTAATAACTTCTAACGTGCTAAACATGTCAGAATAATCATGTTACAGTCATGCTAGTAACTTGCTAATCATGTTAGAATCATGCTAACATGCTAATCATTCTAAAATCACGTTTACAACATGCTAATCATGTTAGAATCATGCTAACATGCTAATCATTCTAAAATCACGTTTACAACATGCTAATCATGTTAGAATCATGCTAACATGCTAATCATTCTAAAATCACGTTTACAACATGCTAATCATGTTAGAATCATGTTAACATGCTAATCATGCTAAAGTCATGTCATTGAAATTATTTGCCAGCATTTACAAGTTAAAGTTGTTAATGATTTTACAGTGCAAAATTTGATCAGAGAGTGAAATTAAATATTTCAATGAATTATAGCATTTAGATGAATTAATTATCGATCAATCAAGAGATAGAGAACAAAAGAGATGACAGTTGTGTGTACAAGCTACCTGCATCTGCGTGCCTCTTTACAAACAATGAAGCTGTTTAGTTACTTCAAAAACAGACCACCTCAATGCTGAGAAATGTAATGTAACGATCTAGTACCACGGCCCTAACAACCAGTTTCTGTGTGTGCACAGCACATTCTGTCAACTGCAACCTCTCTCTCTCTCTCTCTGTGTTTGTGTGCATCAATTAAAGGAACTCATTAATATAGAATGGTGATTCTATATTAGGTGAAACTGCCTTGAAAGTACCTGTGCAATAAACGGTTTTAATGCATACCTGCCAGCCAATCAGAACCAAGTATTGAGACATACCATGCTATAAAATATTATAAATGATACTGGATTTAAACTCACAAGTGAAACGATATCAGTCACATCAGTGTCGGGGCAGTCCTCTGGTTCTACAACAGCTAGCTCATCTTTCTGTCCAATCAGCAGACCGAACAAAGAACGACTCAAACCAGTGAGTAAGGGTCCACCGTGCAAAAAGGAATGTCCAATCATGCGCCCAATGACACGAAAAAGGTCGCTGTCCAGTAGGAGTCGAGAAGTGGAAGGCACCAAATGGTCTTCTTGTCCATTAAAGAACAATGTTTTGCCACAATTTTCTAGAAAACAGGATAATAAAAAACACAATGTTAACAGCTCTATTTTACATATGCGTATGCCTTTATTTCCCTTGCATAAAATTTATATAGGCTACCAAGATTTAGACCAAATCCATACTGCACTCTTGACATAACAAAGGAGAGAAAATGGCGGTTTACACCCTCTCCAAAGGCAGAATCACCTGTGTTTAAGAAGAGAAATATTACTCAGAAAATGTATTTCATAGTAGCATTAAATATATAAAGGAAAGGAAAAAGAAACACATTACACAAAAATTAAAACTACATCACAATTAACCCTTAACATCACAATTACTTTAATTAACCCTTATATTGCTCAAAACATGTATGATTTTTTTAATGAAGTTTCTAAAATCTTTTTTTATATTTAAAAAAAAAAATAAGTAAATGACTCAAGGAAATGTAATTTTTGGCCAAATTAAACCTTACCCTTAAGTAAAACAGAGAATGGACGGGCCCAGTTCGCAGTCTGATTTTTGTAAAATGTCAGTACTTCTCTCTCTCTCTCTTCAGGACTTTTAAGTAGATCCATCTTTGCCACAAGGTCTGGTTCATCCTCCATTTCCTGCAGTAAGGAACGTCTAAATCTATAAGCAGCGTGGCTCAAGTCACCCTCAGTTCTCCAGTCTGAAAGAAATATGCAAATGGTTATATATAGTATTAAATTTTGCACAATACATAAAATGATAATTAATGTTTGGAAAAAGACCTTCAGTATCCTCATCGCTAAATTTCAAAACTCTGCTATCTGGTCTGCTGTTACTTGTCCCTTCCAAAGTCAGATCATGACAGTGCTCTCTGCTACTACGATTCCTTTCTGAAACACGCTCATCATTCTCCTGCCTGGTGCTACAGCTCTCTACTAAAACTTCGTCGCTGACTTCACGGTCAATGATGCTCTGCCTATCACAGTTTTGACTGCTGATGTTTCTGTTTTCTTCTCTTTCAGCACTCTTCTCTTGCAGTGACCTAATTTGTTTAGAAGAACATTTTCTTATTGTATGACAATGTTACAAACAAAACATAAAAAGAACTGTGACACATGACTAAACACAAGAATCTACGTTAACCAAAATCAGGAAAAAAAAAATGTTAAGTTAAAAAACATAACACATGTCAGTTTTCATTTCTATCTTACATAATGAACTCCATTTCAAAGCAGCTTCAAAGCAGCAGACAGAAATCTACCAGTACTAATATATTACATGTAATTTTTTACTCACAAGATACATTTGTCCACGTGGTCCTGAATTTCTGCATGGCTAAAGGTTTCTTCACAATAAATGCACTGTACAAGGGGCCCAGATCCACTTTTAGGTTCACATGATTCCTAAAATAAGCAATGGAAGAACTATATCTGTCACCAGTTTTCAAACCAATTTAATGCATGATTGTGGCTTTTACGGTTGCATACCATGTCAAGGTCTTCCTGAAGAGGCCTTACATATACAATTGCTGCATGTACTCCAATGGTGTCTTGAAGGTAATGTGGCGTATACCCTTCTAATGGACAGGGGATAACTTGTAAAGTTCTTGTTCTCGTCGCCCCATATGGTCTGAGTAATTCAAAACCCCCACCATCTTTTAGTTTTGGAAACTCCATAAGCAATGTGGACTTGAATTCATCAGATGCGCAGTTCTTATCTGTAAAATAAATTGTCAATTAAAAACAAATAATTCAAAAATGAATCAACAAATTTTACCAAATAGCACTTGTTAAAAGGACTCCCATATTAAATAACATGTTAACAGTGTTATTTACAATTTAACCAGCTATATTTTCTACCTCAAAGTACTGAAAGAGCTCAGTTGCTCCAAAGTATAGTGAAAGAAAACATCTTGTACCTGGAAAAAATATCTTTTTTTCTCCCAACCCTGAACTTTCAAGATCCATCTTTTCCCATAGTTGTGGTACTTTGCAGTCACGTCGTCCACTCAAACAAAAAAAATTTATGAGTGTAACTCTTTTTGCTGCATGGCTTTGTTAAAGTCTGTCGTCTTCGCATAACAGAGGACACCGAACTGCCAAGAGGGTATGGTGAAAAAAGCCTTGACACTTCACCTGTGGAGACATGAAAAGCAGGGTTTGTACATCTGCATATTCCTTCTCAACTATATTAAGCCGCTTTTCCACTATCGGGCAGAACTGTTCTTAGAACGGTCGGGTACAGTTCCAGTTGTGTTTCCACCTGAGCCTGGTACGGCACGGAACGATTACAAACCGTTCTCAGCCCGGAATTCTCGGGAAGGTTAGACAACCGTGCTGAACCGGGCTGGTAAAATGCGTGTGCATGACGTCGCCACGCTGTTGCCTGGCTACCAGTTTCTCTATGGCTCTGTCTATGGCAAAGCGGATGCGCAGTAAGCAGATACGGTAAATATAAATATAAATGGCTGAGACACTTTGGTCTGTGGATGAAACATTTGCTCTAATATTGATATTTGGACAGAAAGAAAAATTCAACAACAGCTGGAGGGTGCAAAGAGAAACTAAAAGTTTTTAAAATTATTGCGCAGTGTCTTGCAGAGAAGGGCATTAAGAAAAGTTCAAAACAGTGCCGGGAAAAAATAAAAAACTTAAACATACATATCGCGTCCAAAAGGACGTGATATGTATGTTTGTGCGGGGCTGCCTACTCTTGTGTTACCAAGGCAACGATTTGACTCATTTGTATTTACATTCCAAAGAGTTCCGTTATCTGCACCACAGTGGAAAATCAAACCGTATCTGTGCTGACTGCTGGCCCGGATCGGCACGGAACAGAACGGTTAAGCTTTGAGAACGGTTCGGCCGATAGTGGAAAAGCGGCTTAAAGATATATTAGATATATTAACAGGGCTCAGAATTATTAGCAATAGCCCTGCTATTCAGGAGTGCATTTCCTATGGTCATAAGTTCCATTGTTACCAATAGCGTTCAATGTAACTAAAAACCATAGTTAGCCAACAATGCTTTTGGGAAACGCACTCCAGGATGGCTTCACCTGGCATACCTGCATACCTGTTATTTATGTTCATGTTAAATATTTCCTGCATAACTTTGTAAAAAACACATTTTGTAAAAACAACAAATAAACACACCTGATCCAGCTAATTAATTACTAGATACTTCCAAGCAGGTGTGAGTTGGAGCTAGTTGGAGCTAGTTTTGGTTATCCAGATTGATCATAAACACAGCTAAAAAGGTTCCTACCACAGTGGCCATGCTTCACAAAACTAATAGACAGTTTTATCACAGAATACAACATGTTTCAAATTTCAGTCATTTGGAATGTATGCAATATTTCAAACTTTTAACCCATGGGAGAAAATCAACCCGCCAGTTTAAAATTAGCCCAATTACGTGGAAAAAATGCGGATTTGGCAACCCTACATCCAACACCAGTTTAATAGGAAGCGATTTAAATATACTCCCTGATGCGCAGAAGTTATATCCAATATCAGAATGTTTGCGGAAGCGGGATTAAGAAAACAGTATAGCGCAAGGCTTTAATACAAAAACGCACACAATGACGACTGTAGAAAGCAAAAGCCGAATCCCGGACATTTTGAGCGATTTAGGAATCCCGGTGTTGTGCCGAAATCTGTGACCCGTCGAAAACTGTGACCAGGGGTCGCTGTTCAGCAAATATTGGCGCGAGAGCGCGCACACGCTGAATCAGACGCTGAAACGGAATGATCATCGTCGCAGTGATGCTGTAAAATAAGTTTCATGTTTTAAAGAAATAACGACTATTGGACAAACTAGATATTGTGGCATCGAAATGCTTGCATAGAGAAGACATTGATCATTAATGCTGTGCTGTTGTTGTCTGTGTTACTACTATGAATGGTTTTGGTTTAAATAACATTCTCATTAATGGCTCATTTTTTTATTCTTATTACTATTATATTCAATTACCCAGTATGGTTTGTGCTTTACAAATGCATACCACTCTGAGATATTAGCCTATATAGTATGAGTCACTGGATCTGGTCAACTACCGAAATATGTGATCTCTTTTTATTTCAAATAACACATTGTAATATTCAATAAAGTGACTCATGTGATGTGTGACCATCTCCTCTTTTTTATTTTAAAAAGCATATAGATCAGATATTGAGAAATCTATACTGTAGATACAATATAGGGTGACAGAATCTGACAGGTCAAATTCATAGCTACCTCTTTTTATTTTAGATTTTTAAAATAAAGTAACTCATGTAATGTGTGACCATCTCCCCTTTCTGTTTTATAAGGCATATTGATAAGATGTTGAGAAATCAGTAGATACAGTAGAGTCACAAAATCTGACAGGTCAAATTCATTGTATTTTGTCTTTTAAATAAAACTGTTAATTTTCCACCTTGCGCATGCTTTGACACTTTATTGAAGGTTTTTTATTGTAATGATTTGTAAAATAACAGTGTTTCTCTGTAGAACATTTAGTGCTTTCATTGTAATAATCTAGGTAAAATCGGTCAAATAAGGGTTTTACACTGTAAAAAAAAATGGTCAAACAACTGGCAGCTATAACTGCCAAACAAAAAACATAAAGTAAAAGTAAAATATCCTAATTAAAACAAGAAAAAATCTGTAAAATAAAGATGTTTTTCTTTAAAAGATTTAAATGACAATATCTGTAAAATTATTGTTTTTGCACTTAATTTTTAATTAAGATTTTTTTACCCTTTTTTTTTACAGTGTACCGAAATATGTGATTCTTCTTAATTTCATTATAACTGACTGTAATATTCAGTAAAGTGACTCATGTGATGTGACCATCTTCCCTTTCTGTTTTATAATGCATATTGATCATATATTGAGAAATCTATCAAAAAGGATACAATATGCATTAAGTAAAAATTAGTCCAGAATAGAGCTGCACGACTAATTTTGCACTGCAATAGAAGGGTTAATGTTATGAAAATGCACAAGCCTCTAGGTTGGTTATTGGTGAAGGATAGGGTAATTGATTCTCTGTTATATAAGACATATCTCTGTATCAAGAGTTCCAAGTGTATTTTTCTGTCAACCTTTGTATATTAGTGCTAGTCATACATTTACCACCAGGGATGCATTAAAAGGATTTTTTTTTTTTTTTTTTTGCTTTCTGTTTCGAAAACTAATTCAAAGCAACGGACTGTAATGTATAGAAGAATGAAAACATGGAATGAATTTCCATTGAAATTCATAAAGTTTGATTTTCTTTATTTATAATATAATAAATGCACACTCCAAATCAAAGCAATACTAAATACTTTAATGATATATTTATAAATGTAATTAATCTTGATGAACTGTACAATTGTCAGAACTAAGAAAGAGTCTAAAAGAATTAAGAGGATGAATAATTTGGGAGGGTTAAATGCATGCTACTGATTTTACTCTATTGTGTATCAGTGATAATACACTAGCATACCATTTGTGTAAGTCACAGCTTATTATTAACAGTTATTATAAAATAAAGAAGAGTCACATATTCCGGTAGCTATGAATTTGACCTGACAGACTATGACTCTACTGTATATTTCTCAATATCTAATTAATATGCTTTATAAAACAGAAAGGGGAGATGGTCACACATTACATGAGTTACTTTATTAAAAATTTATAAAATAAAAAGAGGTAGCTATGAATTTGACCTGTCAGATTCTGTCACCCTATATTGTATCTACAGTATAGATTTCTCAATATCTGATCTATATGCTTTTTAAAATAAAAAAGAGGAGATGGTCACACATCACATGAGTCACTTTATTGATTATTACAATGTGTTATTTGAAATAAAAAGAGATCACATATTTCGGTAGTTGACCAGATCCAGTGACTCATACTATATAGGCTAATATCTCAGAGTGGTATGCATTTGTAAAGCACAAACCATACTGGGTAATTGAATATAATAGTAATAAGAATAAAAAAATTAGCCATTAATGAGAATGTTATTTAAGCCAAAACAATTCATAGTAGTAACACAGACAACAACAGCACAGCATTAATGATCAATGTCTTCTCTATGCAAGCATTTCGATGCCACAATATCTAGTTTGTCCAATAGTCGTTATTTCTTTAAAACATGAAACTTATTTTACAGCATCACTGCGACGATGATCAGCGTCTGATTCAGCGTGTGCGCGCTCCCGCGCCAATATTTGCTGAACAGCGACCCCTGGTCACAGTTTTCGACGGGTCACAGATTTCGGCACAACACCGGTACGATGCATTTTAAGTCCAGAAAGAGGACATGTACGGGGAAAAGAGGACGTTTGGTCACCCTACGTTATTCTCATTTTGCCCTCAGGCGGCTAATTAACTGGAAGTCACCAGAAGCACATTCACAGAAAAGGGCTTACACCCGCTTTGAAGAATAAGGTGGATAACGATTAACATTAGTTTTACATAATCTCTCCGAAATCTGGCGATTGTTTTCCCATGTTCTAAAGATTTTAGTACACACAATGGGTTGACACCACAAGATAATATATTATGAATTCGTCGATAACGGTCTAGCAGTGTCATGGCCTACTTACGCTGCACAGTTTCTCTGGCCACTGAAGATGCCCGCGACTCCTGAGGGCCGGTTGTGGGACGAATGTTGGATGGTTCGATATTTGGGGATGGCCTTTGTTCTTGCTGTTCCAGTGCAGCAGCTGCTTCCCGCAACAGTTGGCTGACAGATTTTGTCATGTTACCTCGAATATAATATAATGAATTTACGGAATGTACGTACTTTGCTCTTCACTTGAACGCCCTCAGACACTCTATGTAGGGCTGGGAATCGATTCCAAAAAGAATCGATTCCTCGATTCCGAGGCATTGGGAATCGAGAGTCGATTCCAACGTTTGGAATCGATCCTCTCATGGGGAATCGACTCCTCATTCAGAGCCGTTTTCAGTTCATCAAAACTTACCTCTTAAACGGAAGGCTGCATTCCATGAAGGCTGCATATTTCGGCTGCAAGTCATCAAACGTCGATTGACGAAAATAAACGTAATAAAAACGACTCATTACTAAACTCGTCTGAGTTTAAGGATGCAGCCTTCAGTTTGAGAAGCACCCATTAATTTGCCTCTTGCTCGCTAATAGTTATAGTCTGATACATTTCCACAAAAAGATTCGTTCGAATAGATCATTTAAATGAACCAGTTCAAAAAACGATTCAGATGTTATTTTACGGGAGAACAGGCTCATGATGTCCACAATTTTGAGCGCTGCACGACAGAATAGATCATGACGTGTCTTGATCTTATTTACATCTTAAATAAATGCTATTTTTAATCTCTCTATCAGCCAATGATAACTCTGAAAGAAAACGCAGAGAGCTCGTATCAGTGGCCGAGAGCGCATCTGATTGACAGCTACACCACGAGCTCTTATATCATCCTGCATTTATTGCGAAATTATATCTCTTATATCAGTGTTGTTGTTAAAGTTCTGTTTATTTTGTTTCAGTGTATAGTTTGCTAATTTTGTCATTTTATACACGTCACGTCTTATTTTATTCATTCAATAAATGCATGTCCACTGCTGAGCTGTAGGTTAGGACTAATTTCCTGGGCAATGAATTACAATTTGAAATCAGTCAGAGCTACAGAAAAATAATATATATATATATATATATATATATATATATATATATATCTTTTTTTTTTTTTTTTTACAAATGAAGCTTCATATTATGAGAAGGTAACTTTATACGACCTTTACATCCTGTATTTATTGCGAAATTAGCTTCTAAAAAAACTAAAAAAACAAGAATCTAAAAAGAATCGAAACAACAGTGAGGAATCGATTCTGGAATCGAATCCAATCGATTCCAGAACCAGGAATCGGAATCGGAATCGATTCCAAAATTTTCGGAATCGAACAGCCCTAACTCTATGTAGATAGAACGATAAGCCCCGCCCACTGATTAACATCGAATTTGCATACAGTTTGGCTTTGAAAATGAAAACGAAAATGAAAACGGTGAAATAAAAGAGACAGTACAACGAAAGCTAAACTTTACATTTGAATTTTAATTTTGTCACTGTTATTGCGTGAGCATTAGTAAAAGGCTTTGTAAAAAATGAATTTGCATTTTCTTTTTCACGTTTGCCTTTCCATTTTAATATTGGCAGTCCTGCCTCGACACTGCGTGAAAATGAAATGTCAAACAACCAACTGCATTTTTATTTTTCAATTTGACAGGGACAATGCGCTGTCCCGTTGAAAAATATAATGAAAATGAAATCATTTCGTTTTATTTTTAATTTTGGCACACATTTTGCGTGTAGTTTTCTATAATGAAATTGTTAATCTGTTTTTCATTTTCATTTTCATAATTAAATTGATTTATTTAAAATTGGCAGAAATTGCCTTCCATAGTACAAGACCCATTTTATTGAAAAGAAATAAAGGTGGGTTAAAATGGGCCTGCCAAAATAATACCCCCCTAAACACTCAATCTGCTTTTGTAGATAGAATTAAATGTGTGATTTTACATACAGTACTGCTATTAAAGGTGTATCAGACCCATTTTAGTGACTCTTTGGGTATTTAGACAGAAGAAATGAGGGGGGTCAAATCCAGGCAGGTGGGTCAAAATGGCCCTGCCAAAATAACACCCCCCTAAACACTCAATCTGCTTTTGTAGATAGAATTAAATGTGTGATTTTACATACAGTACTGCTATTAAAGGTGTATCAGACCCATTTTAGTGACTCTTTGGGTATTTAGACAGAAGAAATGAGGGGGGTCAAATCCAGGCAGGAGGGTCAAAATGGGCCTGCCAAAATAACACCCCCCTAAACACTCAATCTGCTTTTGTAAATAGAATTAAATGTGTGATTTTACATACAGTACTGCTATTAAAGGTGTATCAGACCCATTTTAGTGACTCTTTGGGTATTTAGACAGAAGAAATGAGGGGGGTCAAATCCAGGCAGGTGGGTCAAAATGGCCCTGCCAAAATAACACCCCCCTAAACACTCAATCTGCTTTTGTAGATAGAATTAAATGTGTGATTTTACATACAGTACTGCTATTAAAGGTGTATCAGACCCATTTTAGTGACTCTTTGGGTATTTAGACAGAAGAAATGAGGGGGGTCAAATCCAGGCAGGTGGGTCAAAATGGCCCTGCCAAAATAACACCCCCCTAAACACTCAATCTGCTTTTGTAGATAGAATTAAATGTGTGATTTTACATACAGTACTGCTATTATAGGTGTATCAGACCCATTTTAGTGACTCTTTGGGTATTTAGACAAAAGAAATGAGGGGGGGTCAAATCCAGGCAGGTGGGTTAAATGGGCCTGCCAAAATAATACCCCCCCTAAACACTCAATCTGCTTTGTAGACAGAATTAAATGTGTCATTTTACATACAGTACTGTTATAGGTTATTTTATATGGCACATTTTAGGAATGATTAGGTGTTAATTCCAGGCATGTTAGTGAAAATGGTCCTTTCTAAATAAAAATCCTAATTTAACAATATTTTTGTTGTTATTTTAGTGCAAAATTGTATTGTAATATCATACATGTAATTGTATTGTAATATCATACATTGAGAGACACTAGAAGTCTTCAAGAAGTGTCTGCAATGGCAGTTAACATATCAGCCTCTCATCTACCCCTGTTTTTATATAATTCAGCTCGTTTGTAGCCTTTTGCTTTTTGTGAATTTCTGTGGCGGCATCACAGAGTCTTCCGTAACAGACACACGGACAACCTCGGGGCTACCCTACTGTTGCTTCATTTAAAATAATATGACCTACTGTTCGCTTCATCTGTCATTCATCAATCTAAACTGATGGGCCTACAAGACCGAAAATGTAGGCTGTAATGCAAATGTGAGTAGCCTATAATTTTGAGTCTATAACTGAAATCTGTGATGGGACCACGGTGGCCTATCCGTGGGTGACGCACAGATTGTCCAACAGTTGTCTTTTCTTAACACATAACACGAGCTAAAGTGTGCTTGAGGATTTAACAATACGATGTTTACTATAAAATTACTATCCCTGCATTTATTTACTTTTTTTACTGTAAGTTGGGCATCTCTTCATTAAGGCATATTCTGTAATTCTAATCGTAATTCTAATAAACAATATCACTCTTATTTTTTAATGTGTTTTTTATTGATCTCAAACTATGTTAGTGTCGTCTTTGCTCATCGCTTAATAAGACAGCTGTACTAATGAAATTAATATGATTTTGCTGCAAGGGTTACCTCCTGATTATTTTCTGAAGCTTACATTTTTATGTTTTTTATTTATTTGTTTAATTATTTATTGCTTTGTGTCAGTTCAAGCCATATGTGTTAAAGAAAAAATAGAAGAAATGAAAAAAAAAAGAAATAATTTTCGATAGTGGACGCCAGCAATACCCATGATCCTCAGCCTCCGTTGCTATGGAGACGGTGGCAGTCTGCTTTGTGATTGGGTGAATTCTTCTCATTGCGCTCAAACCACTGTCCAGGTAAGTTACTAGGCTAATACTGAATGATCACGTTTTGTTTAAATGTTATAATGAACCCTGTTATGTACCATTAGACTCGCATGGTTTACATGTTAAGACAACAATTAAAGCCCGAACAATGGTTTCCTCATTATCAGTGAAAAAACATGCACTTGTGAAGTTAGGCTTGCTAAACGGGTCTTGTTAACTTCAATATAAGCTAACTCTAGTTTGTTATGTCAGCTGAAGGGTAATTTAGGGTGGAGCATTAACCTTATGTTTTAATCGTATCCAAAATTAACAATCATCCAGCTGTAGCTATGCTGAATAAAAACAAACGTTGTGACTGATGAAAGGACAATGAAAGACAAATATATGACACACATGGTATGTGATAATCTCCAGGTAATCAATAAAGTATATAAATAATGCTGACATAGCATTTATTAAAGTATGGAAACTATAACATAAATGTTCTGCCTTATCCTGTGATACAAATAAGAAAAATATAAGAGAAAAAATATTATAGACTACAAATTATTGTCTAGCAGTGTAAGATATAAAAAAAACTGTCAGTGTAACCGGGAAAAAAAGTGTTATGGTATTACTATTACATTTGACATCTCTCATTTGACCTTCTGAAATGTTGGCTACACTCTTAATGTGTCAGTAATAACAATATAACTTGGCCTAACGTTACTACATATAACATTGCTTGCTTGTAATGTTAGTGTATTTTTTTATTCATTTATCTTAAGTATTTATTAGAATTTGGGAATCTCTCGCATTTTAAACCTTATTTTAATATAACTACTCTGCACTACATAATTAACATTTTCTGTTCTCCCTCCAGATCTTGTCAAAAGAGTCACCTCACCTGTCCAAATCTAAATACACCTGATTTAGCAAACCCAAAGGCACTTTTAAGAGCCAACCTATATCTCTCTTGTTCTCTTTTTCTATCTCTGTGTTATCTGGTTCATGTTTGGTGAAACTAAAATGCCTATGGTTTCACTACAATGCAGTGTGTTATCTGGTTTATGTTTGGTGAAACTAAAATGCCTATGGTTTCACTACAATGCAGTGTGTTATCTGGTTTATGTTTGGTGAAACTAAAATACCTATGGTTTCACTACAATGCAGTGTGTTATCTGGTTCATGTTTGGTGAAACTAAAATACCTATGGTTTCACTACAATGTCCTGGCAAACAGTCTCAAGGCTACAGATCCATCTCTAGACATCTTAATGTTCCTGTTTTCACGTACACAGCACCATATATATATATATAATATATATATATATATATATATATATATATATACATAGATGCCTCATTAACGACTATTTCCATGGGCCTTTATAAGTAAGCCGTCCGCCATTTTGCAGCGGTCCACTTGACATTATTCACCCATAGATTTAGGTAAATCACCATAGTAATCACTGAATATTTAAAATGACACAGTCCTGCACAGCCGTTGGTCTGCGAACCTATAGTATGGTGAATGACGTCAAGTGGACCTATGCACAGCACTGTCAAGAAGTTTACAGCCCATGGCACTGTAGCTAACTAATATCCCTGGATGTACACAAATGAGAAAACTGATGAAAGATTGCAACGAACGATTGATCAAAGAATGGATAAAGAACCTCAACTAAA
Organism: Garra rufa; assembly: GCF_049309525.1. NCBI lineage: Eukaryota > Metazoa > Chordata > Actinopteri > Cypriniformes > Cyprinidae > Garra > Garra rufa. The sequence continues at coordinate 36,123,120 of NC_133380.1, read as the reverse complement.
ACAGACCTTTTTGGTAAAGCACATCATTCTGAAAATGAAATGAGGCCTTCAAAAGAAAAGAACACTGTCCCTACATTCAAACATGGGTTCACTGATAATTTGGGGTTGCTTTGCTGCCTCAGACACTGGGTGGTCTTGACTGTGTGCATGGCATTATGAAATCTAAAGACTACCAAAGAATGTAGGGCCCAGTTTCAGAAAGCTGGGGTCTCTGTCAGAGGTCATGGGTCTTAAAACAGGACAATGACCTAAAGTATGTTTCAAAAAGCACCAAAAATGGTTTAAGGCAAAGCACTGGATGGTTCAAGTGGCCAGAAATGAGTCCAGATCTAAATCACCTGTCTAGAGATCTCAAAACAGCAGTTTGGTAAACCTACTGATGGCTACAGAAAGCTATCAATTACAGTTATTTTTTTCCAAAGGATGTGCTACCAAATATTAAGTTGAAGGTGTCAAGTCTGTCCAGTCCATATTTGGAGATCTATGCTAGACTAATGAGCACCACCAATAATTACCCTACTAACATAATTTACATACCTGACTTTTTGTTTTTGCAACTGAGATCAACTGCATCAATGGCAGACCCTGTGAAGACAGCAATGGGTTTGGAGAAAGAAGATTACTCATATACCAAATAAAGCTAAAACACAATATTTCAAATGCATCATGATGACAACATCACACAAATTGAGTCTAAGCGAAGGTCTGTAATAAGCAGTGGCTTGTTTCACCATATAAACATTGGCAGCTACTGTTGGGTGTGTATGCAGGTAGAATACAAGAGAGTCCACACAACTTTAACACCTTTTTGAGGGGCCGATGTATGCTGCTAAACCAGCAGTGAACTAATGTCAGGGAGCTGAAGAACCTTAAATGACTCTACGGTTGCTTTAATTATGTTAGACAGGTAATCATCTGGTTTATTTTGTTTCAGGGGGAATTTGTTGTAATGTTTGGGTTTTTTTTTGTTCAGCTGGATACTTTCAAAATCTAGCTTCTCTGACACTACCTTTCCTAGCTTTAACAGCATAACAACAATGCCATATAAGTGTACAGGGAAAAAAACAGGAAGAGTACAGGAATAATGATTTCAGCATTAGATTTTTTTTTAGCTCACAAAATTCTTTTCAACAGCCCTAGTGCAGATAAATATAATCTAAATATGTAATATCAGATGGTCCTTTCTTTTCAATTATCCATAGAATTTGAGAATCTTGTGAGTTTTTTCTTAGTATCATGCTGCAAAAAAAGATAAAGCATGAGGCGTTTGTGTGTGATTATTTTTGTGTCAATAAAACTGAACGTAATTTTATAAAACTGAACGTAACTTTCCAAGAAACGATCAAAAATATGCCACTGCAAAAGAAGAAAAACACAATGAAAATGAAAAAATGAACTAAGTCGCACGAATTTAACATGCTCTTCAAATATGATTCATTCTTTGTTAATGATTCTCAAAGAATCGTTTTCGTGAATCATGGATTCTGAATGCGTTGCCACAGCTTTCGCTTACGCTTCGCAAATTTTCGTTTGCTGTTTTGGCACAACCTCTCGTGGGGGCGGGCTTAACAGCGATCTACTCTGATTGGCTAATGAGCTTTTGATGGACAGTTGCTCTCTGACCTGGAAGCACAGGATATGTCTGTTAGATTTGTTGAATTTGTAATACATTGTCAGCACAGCTGTAATTTCCCCAGTTTCATACAATAAAAATCACAGATGAACATGTTTATTTAAAATCAAGTAACATAAGTAATAAAAACAATATCTTAAATATATAGCCTTGTGTTTTATTTTATTTAAAGGAATGTATTTGCATTTTACTTAAAGGGATAGTTAACGAAAATCAAGAACTTCAAAACCAAGTAATCACTATAGGCTAATCATTTTAATTTCATTTCAGTCCTATTGTTATTTTCTTTCTTCTGTGAAACAATAAAGTTATTGTTTTTGTTTTTAAAATCTCATCACCTGAAGGCACTGTTCGTACTCTCCTTGCACATGGAATAAAGCTAAGAATGAAATCATAAGTTTTGGATTGTCAGAATACTAGATCAATAGAAAAAAATCTTAAGAATAAAAATCAAAGTACACTTTCATATTATTATCCAATTATTTTGATGACTAAAAAATACAAAATAGACACAATGTTTTTTAAATAATTAATACATTTTCCAGCATGAATAAAAATCACAAGAACAATACGTAATGTTTCAGATAAATGTTTAACCATTTAATAACAAATTGGAAAATGCAATAAAAATCAGGAATCTGTAAATTTGATAATTCTCTTTAACTTTTAATTAATTGACAAAAGTACAAAGAAAATATTTTCAAAGTTTCACTGACCAACTTAAATATATTTTGTAAATATAAACACATTTTGATTTTGATGGCTACACCACACTAAAAAAAAAGTTGGGACAGAGGCAAAATAAAAAAGGGTTATAGAATATCCAAATAAGCTGTTTTGGAACAGTTTGTGAGCAGGGTAAATTAGTAATAGGTAAGGTTATCAGGTTTGGCTCATCAGAAAGCTATATATGAAGTGATGCTTCTGGTTCACTGGGCCAGAGCTCATCTCAGATAGTCAAAGAGACAGTGGAAATGTGTGCTGTGGCCAGATGAGTTCACTGGGAAAAATGGATGTCGAGCTGTCAGTCCCACTGATCGAAGGGAACTCGAAAAATATTAGGCCTAGAAGATTCCTTATCATGTGGCTCCATCTAGTGGACAACATCAATATCACCGCCTTCATCTTTCAGTTAAAATGGCTGATTAGCGTCCCAAACATGATAAATGCGTGAAACTAAAGCCGACACGCTACAGGACTGTCATGAATGGAATTTGGTCTTGACGACGGATAGTGCCCAGTAGGTCTGGGTCTGTTCATGGCAAAAAAAGTTTCAGACTGTGTCTAAAGATAATAATCTTAGAATCCAAGAACCAGTCATTGCCATTCGTTTTCACAAAGATTTTTTTTAATATTTAATATTTGTCACTGATACCAAGTGCAGCTATAGCGGAGAAGTGTTCCCTGTCATATATCATTCAGCATTAATTTTGTTTGTTTTAATTTTTTAAAACGTTTTTCTTGATAGGAAAAATCTCTATTGTTGTGATTTATTTCTTGGCTTTTTCAATTCATAAGTTTACGCTGAAAATTTAAATAGTACCTTTTTTATGCAGTCAATAGCCTAAATTATGTCAGTGATTCTCTCATTTTTAAAGATGATCAAGTATTATTTTATTTCGATCGGCAGTCTAACACAAGTAAAAAAAAACTTATTGCCCCATCTATTGAATACAGGCTAATTCCTTAATTTTTAACTTCTTAAAAGGAGGTTGCTAGTATCCTTATATTTTGGATTTGGATACACAGCAGACGAATTTCAAGAATTCAGTTTTTTTTATTATTATTATTATTATTTATTTATTTTTTGCTCTTTAATGGATTGATGCATGAACAAATAATTTTATTTCATCATATTCGTGATTTATGAATTTATGTAAGCTTCGTTTTGAAGTAGGCAATTCGTTATGAAGAAAATTCGTTAGGCTAGCATAAAGTTCATTTAATAGTCTTCATAATACATTTTATTTGTTTTTTTATTATACTGCAGATCACAATAAAATAATTTTAGATGCTCTTTAAAAATGAGAATCACTGACATAATTTAGGCTACTTTTTTGACTGGGGAAAAACTATTTAAATTATCATTACTATATGTTTTGCTCTTTAATGGATTCTATTATTGACTTGAAATCGTGTTACATGTGAATGGTCTACATGAGATATATATTATTGCTCAAATAAATGTTTTTAAAAACGTGCTAGAAATGTTATAATTAAGAGAATTTAACATAGACCTACGCATTTTAAAAGACATGATAAAATGTGTCTACTCATAATTACAAAAAGAAATAGAAGCATCGGACTTAATGCAAAACATAATATAACAGAACAGAACATGAAATATCATTATCACATCATCATCATACATGAAATAGACTTTATTACACGGACTGACAGCGACGGAAAGGTAGACTGCGCCTTCGTCTTCTTCTGAAAAGGCATTAAAAATTCGCCATACTTTAATACTTAATATAAACAAAGCACGACGTATTGCACACCACAACTTTCCAATATGCGCGCCACTGACGTCACCGTCTGTGCTTCCAGGTCAGAAAGCAACTGTCCATCAAAAGCTCATTAGCCAATCAGAGTAGATCGCTGTTAAGCCCGCCCCCACGAGAGGTTTGTGCCAAAACAGCAAACGAAAATTTGCGAAGCGTAAGCGAAAGCTGTGGCAACGCATTCAGAATCCATGATTCACGAAAACGATTCTTTGAGAATCATTAACAAAGAATGAATCATATTTGAAGAGCATGTTAAATTCGTGCGACTTAGTTCATTTTTTCATTTTCATTGTGTTTTTCTTCTTTTGCAGTGGCATATTTTTGATCGTTTCTTGGAAAGTTACGTTCAGTTTTATAAAGTTACGTTCAGTTTTATTGACACAAAAATAATCCCATACGTTTGAGTTATTTTCCCCTACTTGGTATCATGTGTCCTGCAATGTGACTATTTCACATATCGATGCTGAAAAGATATATCATGCAGTCCTTACCTGCATAAATCTCTATGGGGAAAAAAACACCAGAAGTCGGGTAACGTTAATGAAACTCATGGTTCAAACACTTCAAGCCTTTACAAATTTCAACTGTAACTCTTTAAATCTGTCCTAATTACCTTGTCCCTCCATAATGTTCCTCTGCTCCACCTGCCCCTCTTTAATGGTCTCCTGCTCCTCCATAGTGCTCATCTGCTCCTCTTGTATGATCGTGGTCTCTTTCACCTGTGTGGTCCTCTCCTCCTCCTGGTTGATGTGTTCTCCAGTGGGTCGCAGGGTGTGAGGTGCTGCGTAATCAGCTCATCATTGCCACTGGAATCCTGGTTCCAACCTGTGCAATTTAAACAACTGTTATGTTTTGCTTACTTAAAACAGGTGCAGCTTAAACTGGTTAATCTCTATGTTTTAAATGTTAATCTGTTTAAATCATACAGTGCAATTTTGTGGGTTTGCACATGACAAACTGCAAATGTGGCCGGCTGGACTTTGACATACATGCGTTGTGCTCTTCCCATCATTCCCAAAGCTTGTTCTCTTTCTGATTAAAGAAAGTGTTTAAGGGATCGTTTGACTATATTTCAGTCATCAACAACAGATACTCACAAAAATTAAAAAAGTCATAGTTCCTCATCCCCAAATTCTGTGCAGTTACTTTCAAACTTCACAATACTATGCAGAAAAAACCTGTGGCAGTGGACAGGTAGAAAAGCGTCATACAAGTTGTAGTTTGCCAAATCTTACAAAATTGTTTGAGGAAGTCCTGTGTAGCTGTGTCTAAAGATAAATTCATATTTAAAAAATTGTATTGTATGAAAAGACCCAGTATTGTGTGAACAAACAGTGTTGGTTATAGAAAAATGAAAACCTCTCTCAAGTTTCTACTGTCAAGCAGGTTAGGAGTTAACTATTGAATTTAAGTTTTAGTGGGGAGCCATCCCTTTAAGATATAAACATTGATCAAAATGTTTTACATACTCAACACAAGTTGTGAACTGTGACTTTAAAAATATATATGCATGCATGTTACCTTCACAAAGATATTCATAAAATGAACCTGTCTTCTGAAGGTAGTCCTGGGCATAAGTGGAGAGTGTGCAGTGAGGGGTTAATATTTCACGCAGAACTAGCTTGTATCCAATGGCATGGAGTTTCTCAATCTGCAATGACAATATTGTGTATTTGTGTTTTAAAGTAATAGAAACACAACGGCAAAAACAAATAAGTTCATTTACCATTGAGAATATACAGTATAATATTATTAATGACAGCATCCAGGTTAATGTGATTCAGAAATTTTGTTTAATGTATAACCAAGTATGTGCAAACAGCAAAGGCTCAAACAGAAGAAACAAAAAACAATTATCTATATCTACCTTTTTCCTGAACATGGAAGTCTAGTCTGCTTCATAATGAAAAGATGCTTTTCCTTTCTGGTCTCTGATGTTTCTTGTCAAATGAATGCACAGCTTAACCCTGTGCACATTTTTACATTTAGTAAAAGCGGAAGTTAGAATCCATCATGGTGATGCTCATCGGTCAATCTGGAAAAAGGTAGATAGAAAAACAGCAAAAAGATAAATCTGACACCATAAGAGTATCAAACAACTTTCTGCAAGTAGATTTAATCAAAATAAAGGGAGAACCTTTGTAATTATGACCAAATGGGTAAATGCTCCACATACATACAGCTGATGTGTGTACAGTGTAACGTTATTTGAGTAGTACAGTATGAATGCAGTCCATTTGTCATTTCTCATCTCCTTGATTTATTATTTTTCTTAAATGCAGAAGTCACACCTAACTTTAACCAGAAGGATGCTTTGCATTTCTGGTCTCCAGTGTTTCTAATCAAATTAGGGTATATTCTGAGCTGATAATCTAATGATAAACATTTTAAAATGTCTTTAAAAAGTACACAGCTATATAGTGCCATTCCTTTGCAAATGTGTTTCAATTTTGCTGTGGTAGATAATTTGGGACTGTGGTGTGTTAAGGCTAAGATGTAATTACTTAAGGGTATTACCACTTAAATACAATCAGTACATTAAATTAAAAAATTTTGCAAAATCAAAATTAAATCTGACATCAAAGTTGACAGTAAAATTTTAGTTTTAAATCTGTTCTGATATAAAAGACATGAAAAAAAAAAGATATATATATATATATATATATATATATATATATATATATATATATATATATATATATAAACTTTCTGACCTTGGACTGGCATGTTCAATTAAAGGTTGTATCAGCGATTTCTAGCCTAAAACATAAAGTGTCAATTTCAGCTGACCTTTCTTCATGATCCGCTCGCTGCCTGCCCCATAAATTGTCCGTGAAAAAAACGCGTCTCTCTGGTCAGCCTAGGGTCCGAGATATGCCAAAAAAAACAATCGACGCTGTTAACTATTCCACAGATAAACAAACAGTGTTCCAACCAATCAGCGTCAGGGGTTTGGTGTTGTGGACTTTCCTACTGGTGCTGGGATGTGAGGGAGGCGGAGCGAAAGTCCACAACACCAAACCCCTGACGCTGATTGGTTGGAACACTGTTTGTTTATCTGTGGAAAGGTTGGTAGTGCCGATTGTTTTTTTGGCATATCTCGGACCCTAGGCTGACCAGAGAGACGCGTTTTTTTCACAGACAATTTATGGGGCAGGCAGCGAGCGGATCGTGATGAAAGGTCAGCTGAATTTGACACTTTATGTTTCAGGCTAGAAATCGCTGATACAACCTTTAATCACAATTGGTATCGCTGAAATGGTTTTACGTCCTAGATGATCCGGACAGTTTAATGTCACGTACAGAATTGTACATACCATGACAATGGATTCATCCTTGATGGATGCAATGTTGTGGTTCTTCTTAAGACCAGCCATCCATTCCTCTCGCTTCTCATCAAACCGCCAAAGCTTCTTCTTGAGGTGCTGCTTCTGAGGCTGCTCCTTTTTGCAATGGGAACAGATCTTCCGTGCACAAAATAAAATACCCTGACAAAAGGGACCATTTTTTTTGAAGACCTCCCTGGCATTATAACAGACAAAGGACAGACAGACTGACAAAGACTGATAAGACAGACAAGTAGACAAAGACAGACAGAGATGCAATTTTGTGAAATAAAGCCTGAGAGATAGATGATATAGATTGAAAATATGTATAGAAATATGGTTAGTGAGACAGATGGACACAGAGGTTGTGAGAAATAGACAGAGATAGAAAAAGAGAACAAGAGAGATATAGGTTGGCTCTTAAAAGTGCCTTTGGGTTCGCTAAAGCAGGTGTACCTAGATTTGGACAGGTGAGGTGACTCTTTTGACAAGATCTGGAGGGAGAACAGAAAATGTTAATTATGTAGTGCAGAGTAGTTATATTTAAATAAGGTTTAAAATGCAAGAGATTCCCAAATTCTAATAAATACTTAAGATAAATGAATAAAAAAAATACACTAACATTACAAGCAAGCAATGTTATATGTAGTAACGTTAGGCCAAGTTATATTGTTATTACTGACACATTAAGAGTGTAGCCAACATTTCAGAAGGTCAAATGAGAGATGTCAAATGTAATAGTAATACCATAACACTTTTTTTCCCGGTTACACTGACAGTTTTTTTTTATATCTTACACTGCTAGACAATAATTTGTAGTCTATAATATTTTTTCTCTTATATTTTTCTTATTTGTATCACAGGATAAGGCAGAACATTTATGTTATAGTTTCCATACTTTAATAAATGCTATGTCAGCATTATTTATATACTTTATTGATTACCTGGAGATTATCACATACCATGTGTGTCATATATTTGTCTTTCATTGTCCTTTCATCAGTCACAACGTTTGTTTTTATTCAGCATAGCTACAGCTGGATGATTGTTAATTTTGGATACGATTAAAACATAAGGTTAATGCTCCACCCTAAATTACCCTTCAGCTGACATAACAAACTAGAGTTAGCTTATATTGAAGTTAGCAAGACCCGTTTAGCAAGCCTAACTTCACAAGTGCATGTTTTTTCGCTGATAATGAGGAAACCATTG
>NC_133380.1:36063630-36113942 GCF_049309525.1 Garra rufa | reverse complement strand
CTATATTCTGGATAGTAATATCCATTGCAGAGTTTCTGTTACACGGCTTGTGAATGAATCGCGGGTCGACTCAGCCGTAAAACAGGGATTCTGTTCAAATTCCCTATTGAATCATATTCGATTCCCTTTGAGCTAAATTATATGTAATTAATCCCTTACAGGATGCTGAGCACACGCTCGGGACAGTTGTTGGACATGGCTGTATATCAAAGGTAAAAAATGATATAAATACTGTTCAGTTTCTCGCAAAAAATGATTGTTTCGTGTCTTAGGACATCAATGTATCGTCACGAGCCGCAGGGTGTACTTTGGATTTGTCTGTGCATGTTTTTGTTTATTTTCAAAGGTTTGGTGCCCATCCACTGCCATTAAATGATTAACAGACTGCAACGGTTTGAGTTGAAAATGTTTGTTTTCTACTGAAGAAACAAAGTCACCTACATCTTGGATACCCTGGGGGTAAGCGGATAAACATCACATTTTCATTTTTGGGTGAACTATCTCTTTAAAACTTAAGGAAGCCAGAAGACCAGTGCTGGTAAATTTTACTATACAGTAAATAAATGTTGATACCACAGATCCCTATCATGATTGTTTACCCTGACTAAAGAAAGGCAACGGCCAGGTTGCTAAACCACATCCACCTTTTATTTATTTTTTTCTTAATTTTCTTCTACTAGTATAAAATGAACCAAAAACTTTCTTTTAAATTTAGTATGATTTGGGAAGCACTAAACCTAATCTGGCATACTATGTAGGTCAGCAAATAACGTAATGGTACATTTACATTAAAATCACTTTACTGTCATTAAAACTTTTTGCAGGCTCTCGCGATGGCAATACAGGAGGCCAAGCAACAGCACCCGGATATGCTGGTGACCAAGGCCATAGTGGTCAGGGAAACTGACTCTTCTTATGAAGAGAAACATTGAACATATGAGGTACAGCAAACATACAGTACTTTGGTTATTAAAGATGATTACATTTCTACAACTTCAATCAAGAATTTCTTATTGTATTTAAAGGTGATATTTGAACATCATGGTACATGTAAAGTGAAATGAAGTAAAATGAATTTTAATGTTTATCTCTACAGTAAAACAATTGCATGTTTCTGAGCTTGACTCAAATGTGGCACATCTCTCTCTTTCTCTTGATCAGACGATGCTGTTTTGAACATGGACAGAAGATCAGCTCTGGTTCTATGTATTTTAGTTGAAATGAGTTGTGCTACTTATGCTACTGAACAGTTTGCTCAAAACAAATCACCAATGCACCCAGTCCTCTGCCATCAAACTCCAATCTGTCCATTTTAGTGACAATCTCAGATTGGTGCTAATACAATGTTCTGTACCATTCAGAGTACTTCCACCATAACAACAATAGTCTGAGTTATCTTCAGTCTTGTATAAATGTCAGTAGTTTAACATTTAATTTAGAGTGGATTTTTAAAAACAAATGCTGAAAGTGTTGAAAAATTCATGCGGTTGTAGAATTAGAATGACCTTTTTTGAGCTCACAGGTTTTTTGGACTCCTCCTTGAGTTGGACAAAAAAAATTGTACAAATTTGGGCTTCCATTTAGAATTTTTATTCACGCATGACTTTCAAGGAATTACCTGAGAAAGTATAAGAATGGAAAGACACAGAAGTTGAGCTTAAAAAGTTGGCCAGCTTCTCTCAGACTTCTCTCAGAAGTGTTTGCTTGTTAATTATGTATATTTATCTCTTCGACAATTTTGGATGTTTGAACAATAGCATTTTGGAAGATACCCACACCTGAACAGTTAATAAAGAAGTAAAGAATGTATACCCCACATCAAAACAGCTGAACAAAGCAGAATTACACCCCTGCTGAAAAAAAACAGCTAATACCAGCCTAGGCTGGTTGACTGGTCTTAGCTGGTTTAAGCTGGAAGAACCTGGTTTCAACCAGGTTGTTTCAAAAGATAATTATTAGGGATGCACCGATAGCGATACTGGTATTAGTATCAGGCCTGATGCTGAGCTCCTGTACTTGTACTTGTTAAAATGCCCCGATACCAAATGATGATACCACACTGCATGCATAATCAAGTGCGTAAAAAAGTGCAAGCTTATAAGCAAAGCACACAGAGTGGATTAAGCGCGCAGTGGTGCAGATGTGCGAGCTTGTCGAGCAAATAGCCCTTTCTCACAGACATTACTGGAAGGTTTGTAGTTCGGTCGGATATGTCAGAAACAACCCAGCCAACATTTGTATGTGGGGCCCATGTGGGTTTGAAATGGGCTGAAAAATGGGCCCCATGTAGGATTGTCCGCGGGTTCCATAATGGCCCTATGTTAATTGCCCACATGGATATCATATAGGATTGCACTCGCCACTAGGTGGGACCTAACTGGGCAACATGCACAAGACCCACATGGGTCCCAGCTTTAACCCAGCTAAGTTTTATATGTGGGGCCAATGTGGGTCTTAAATGGGCTGAAAAATGGGCTCTATATGGGATTGTCCTCGGGTTCCATAATGGCCCCATGTTAACTGCCCACATGGATTTCATATAGGACTACACTTGCCGCTAGGTGGGACCTAACTGGGCAACATGCACAAGACCCACATGGGTCCCAGCTTTAAACCAGCTAAGTTTTATATGTGGGGCCAATGTGGGTCTTAAATGGGCTGAAAAATGGGCTCTATATGGGATTGTCCGCGGGTTCCATAATGGCCCCATGTTAACTGCCCACATGGATTTCATATAGGACTACACTTGCCGCTAGGTGGGACCTAACTGGGCAACAAGCACAAGACCCACATGGGTCCCAGCTTTAAACCAGCTAAGTTTTATATGTGGGGCCAATGTGGGTCTTAAATGGGCTGAAAAATGGGCTCTATATGGGATTGTCCGCGGGTTCCATAATGGCCCCATGTTAACTGCCCACATGGATTTCAAATAGGTCTACACTTGCCGCTAGGTGGGACCTAACTGGGCAACATGCACAAGACCCACATGGGTCCCAGCTTTAAACCAGCTAAGTTTTATATGTGGGGCCAATGTGGGTCTTAAATGGGCTGAAAAATGGGCTCTATATGGGATTGTCCGCGGGTTCCATAATGGCCCCATGTTAACTGCCCACATGGATTTCATATAGGTCTACACTTGCCGCTAGGCGGGACCTAACTGGGCAACATGCACAAGACCCACATGGGTCCCAGTTTTAACCCAGCTAAGTTTTGTATGTGGGGCCAATGTGGGTTTTAAATGGGCTGGAAAATGGGCTCTATATGGGATTGTCCGCGGGTTCCATAACGGCCCCATGTTAACGGCCCACATGGATTTCAAATTAGATTGCACTTGCCACTAGGTGGGACCCAACTGGGCAACATGCTCAAGACCCATCTTGTTCCCAGATTTGGGTACTACAAGGTTACTACATGGGCTGAAATACGGGCTGTAACTGGGATTGTCCATGGGTTCCATGCTGGCCCCAGCAACTTATGCATGGGGCCAAGCTAGCAATCATCTGGGTTCCATCTAAAATAATATCAACACCACACAAATACATTTTTAAGGATTAAAGCACACAGTGAGATTGAAATATTTTCAAATTTAAATTTTATTGAAGACACACAAGGACAGTATTTAAATAAGCAGATTAATGTCAGATTAAAGGAATAGTTCACTAAAAAAAAATGAAAATTTGATGTTCATTTGCTTACTCTGAGGGGATCCAAGATGTAGGTGACTTTGTTTCTTAGTAAAACACAAACAAAGATTTTTAACTGAAACCATTGCAGTCTGTCAGTCATATAATGGCAGTCAATAGTTACCAAATCAATAAGAGTAAAAAAAAAACATGCACAGACAAAACCAAATTAAACACTGTGGCTTGAGACGATACATTGAGGTCTTGAGACACATAACGATGGGTCTGTACAAGTAACTGAACAGCATTTATATCATTATTAAACTCTGATCCACCGGAACATTCAGGTGTATGGAGCATAGGGGTGGGCGATATGACCTAAAATTAATATAACGGTATTTTTCATCTTTTGAACGGTGACGGTATAATATCACGGTATTACTTTTAGTAATACAGGAGTAGCCTGTCCTGTCCCTTTAGTATGTGAATAAAGTTCATATTTTTATAATATAATAAGTAAATGGTATGTATCCTTATCAAAAAGAGACATGGGAGAGTATTATCCATTCTCAACATATTTATTTTGCAAAAAACCTAAAGATCTTACTTAACAGTGTACAACAAAACACAAATTATTTTTTATTGAAATTTAATTTCTGCAATATATAAAACCTTTAAATAACTGGGGGAAATCAATCCATGGCAACAGTTTAAAAGTAGACCAATTCTGTGGGGAAAAACGCGGACTTGGCAACCCTGCATCCAACACCAGCTGCTGGAGTTAATGTACACATGAGTACGAAATTTTCGTCCGAGATTTTTGCACGTTAAAAAAAATACAGGTTATGTTAATCGAGTTTACACACTGCCTCTGAAACTTTCGTCCGTCATAAAAAAATTCGGATCGTGTTTGATTTTCTGCATTTTCGCATCCATAATAAGCATTTTGATAAAGATGGCGAATATGAGAAAACAAACAAAACAAAAAAAAAAACGCATACGAAAATCGGACTCAGTGTACAATGACCTTTAGATTTGAATGATCACGGGTCGAAAGTAAAGAGAGATGACAAAAACAGACTGGAGAATTTGCTGTAATCTTGTACTCACTGACAAATATCTATTATAAGATGTGCTGCTCCCTTTACACAGAGTGTGCGTTATCGCAAAATCGAAAGTAAAAGTAAAAACAGCGCGAGCGCTCAGTTAAAAGCGATTTCTATACCCTGCATATTGAAAGTGCGAAAATTATATACAATATTAGTTCGCCTCGCGCCCGCTCAATTTGTGATCCGCTGTGTAAATCCTTCGGCTGGCCGACCGGGAAAAGTCCGACTCTGGTATAGGCTACAGGCCCGACCTTTCTTCACGATGTTTCACCAGTCGTTTAATGGCCACTCCCCTTTTACCTACCACCTGCAAAGCTGATACGAATATGTTTTACTTTTTTATTTACAACAAGATATATAGTATAAGGTCAGGTATTCAGACCACAACTGATCATTTGAAGAAAATTTAATGCCTTATTATTTAGAATTAGCTATTATTGATGTAAATGCAACCGTTCGAGGCACATAATTGATTTATTACGGTATTGACGGTATTAGAAAATCCATGTCGTTGCGCAATGTCACACCGGTGCTGACTATGACACTGGTGTACCGCCCACCCCTAATGGAGCATGTTCACAGTAGCTGACGTGTGGTGCATCAACATGCTCTGGCAATGTAGTCAAAAGTTTGTCTTTGTAGGTGAAAAGTCAATACTCCCAGATGAGTTCACACAAGGAAATGTAATCTTTTAGTTTTTAATCGGTTACCAGAATTTGTATAAGCACAAGTAATTACCATTTTGATAAGCCAATATGCTCATGTAAACAATGAGTGACGTATACGCGTGAAAGATCACACACGGGCTGGGTGAACATTCTCAGGACAGTAGAATGTTCCGGTGGATCAGAGGTAAATAATAATATAAATACTGTTCAGTTTTTTGCACAGACCGATCGTTTTATGTCTTAAAGGGATAGTTCACCCAAAAATGAAAATGTGATGTTTATCAGCTTACCCCCAGGGCATCCAAGATGTAGGTGACTTTGTTTGTAGTCTGCAAGGTTAATTTAGTTTTGCTTTTTTAAATTCGTTTTATTTTAGTATAGTTTTCAAATTTGCAATACAACTTAGTTTAGTTTTTATTAGTTTCATTAACAATTTTGTTAGTTTTAGTTTAGTTTCTATTTTGTAAACACATTTCTATTTAGTTTTTATATAGTTTAGTTTCAGTTTTCGTTTTAGTTTTTTAGAGATTAAATAGAGATCACGATTTCCTAGCAATTCTAAACTAAGCAAAATAATGTGAAACAAAATATTAATTGTTTCAGTCTATTAAAAAGTGTTTAATTCATTTGAATGAATTATTAATAATTTAATACATAATATTTAAAATAGAATATATTTAATACACCAACTTTTTATATTAAATTTATGAAAAAGTGGTTTGAATGAATAAATGATTTGCTCACAAAAACATAACTGGACGAATCTGCGTTTTTGAATCAATCTCTAGTAGTCAATGACAAATACATGTTTTAACAGTTGTTTCCATCTAGTGGCGAAACAAAGCAATCGACACAAACATTAGCTACTTGAAGCGCCAATTACTTTCAAAAAATGACGTGCTCTGTTTTGATCTCTACCATAGACATCACATCAGTGTTTATATCCAAACTATGACCTTTAATCAGAATATTGCTGTGATAATATTAACGACTGGCTATTTGAAAAGACTGTTTGTGAAGCGTTTTTTTTTTCTTTTTTACATAAACATGATGAGCGCTCTCTCTGTCAGCGGCAGTGCAAATATAGATTTGAATGTTCCGGTAAGACTTTTCAGAGGTTTAATAGACATGAGGAATCGTTGTCATTTACAAATGATCGCGTGGGGGTTTGAATCTCTATCATTTCACGATTAAGCAGCTCCAGTATATTGGTTTGATCGCTTGTGTTACATAAAATACATCAATAAAAACTGATGCAGTATCCTAGATTTAATTCAGGTGCTGTTCATGTCGCAGCCTTTATTTTTCCGCCATGGGGTGAGAACATAATGATTACGAAAACGATTATTTATTTTTGATAATTATTATTTTATTTCAGTTAGTTTTTCAATAAAAGTTGTTAGTTTCGTTTCGTTCTAGTTTTTCATTTATTTTGACATTTTTATTTTATTTCAGTTTACGAAAATGTTTTTTGATCAATAGTTTTCGTCTTAGTTTTAGTTTTCGTTTACGAAAATAACCTTGGTAGTCTGTCAGCCATATGATGGCAGTGGATGGGCACAAACCTTTAAAAGTGAAAAAAAAAAAAACATGCACAGACAAATCCAAATTACACCCTGTGGCTCGTGACGATACATTGATGTCCTAAGACACGAAACGATCGTTTTTTTATGAGAAACTGAACAGTATTTATATAATTTTTTACCTTTGATACACAGCCACGTCTAACTGTCCTGAGCACGAACTCATCATCCGGCTCGTTACATGTGTACGCGTTCTGGCGTAGTATACGTAAATGCCGGAAGTCATCTATCCTGTGTGTACGACACTCATTGTTTACACAGTGCACAGAGATTTTGTGTATAGCGGCTATTCAAAATGGTAATTACTTGCACTTATCCTGATTGTTCAAACCGATTGAAAGCTAAAAATTACGTTTGCGCAAACTCATCCAGGACTGCTGACTGTTCACCGATTTCCCCTTACGACGTTTGCGTATACTACGCCAGCGAGCGTACACATGAAATGAGCCGGAGGTTGAGCTCACACTCAGGACAGATGGACGTGGCTGTGTATCAAAGGTAAAAAATTATATAAATACTGTTCAGTTTCTCACAAAAAAAACACTATTGTTTTGTGTCTTAGGACATCAATGTATCGTCATGAGACGCAGGGTGTAATTGCGATTTGTCTGTGCATGTTTTTTTTTTTTTACTTTTAAAGGTAAAACCAAGCACCAAGCCCATCCACTGTTATTATGTGGCTGACAGACTGCAAGGGTTTGAGTTAAATATCTGAAGAAACAAAGTCACCTACATCTTGGATGCCCTGTGGGTTTATTTTTTTTTTGTTTTTGGTAAAAAGATTTGGTAACCACTAGTGATGCGCGGATGGCGGTTATATCCGCGGGCGCTGCGGATAATCCGCGGGTCGGGTGGGTCGGGTAATAAAAAAATGCATTCTGATTATTTGCGGGTGGGTCGCGGGTGGATGAGATAAATCAATAATGATGCAAATATTAACTACATTTTCTAAAACTTGAACGTGTTTTAAATATGTTTTTCATCAGGCAGAGACGATTTCATTTGTGTGCGTGTGTGTGTTTGCCTGTTCTAAGTTTTTGGTGACAGAAACGTTGACATTCCATATAAAGTTTGAAGGGAGTTATGCCTGTGCTAATGCTATTGAGCACGGTAATGCAGCGGTGTAGTGCATTGGTCGCTTTGCGTTTACCCACGTCTCTGATGCGCATCATTCAGAAGTGTCCTGCATTAGCCAAAATCATGACAGTCCAACACATGAATAGCTAATTCAGTCGCATGTTAATAAATTGAAATATTCCCTAAAAACACCCAGTAAAGACAGTGATGTGGTCAGGACCGTGGCGCCGGCTTCTTTTGAAATATATTTGACGATTTTGCCTGATGCGTCCATGCTGCCTGTTCATTCTTACGCGAAAGCATGTCAGGCTAGGCGCGCAGTGGTAGGCTATAATTATTATTGATTACTTATTTGAATCAGTAGATTATAATGAAAACAATACCTTAAAAATGAAAAGAAGCAGATTTTTATGCTCAGACCTTTCTTAAACTGGTGAACCCCTGTAAACTTCAGTCCAAGCATGCGTTCAAATACTAAGCTCAGAGCGGCTCTAATAGAGAGAAAACCCGACCGATTTCGTCAGAGATTGCGGAGAGTCGCATCCAGATGTCAGTTAACGTTATTCTTTTCTGCATGGATTTGGCTTAAAATCATGAGTGATAAACGTATAAGTGTGCAGCGATTTGCAGATCAGCTGAATCAATCTGCTGTTAACATGAACCATCAATTTATCATATCATCATGCAAAACTAAGAATTACAATAAGTGTAATATGACGATCGGGTGCGGGTCGGGTGCGGTTATCTAAATCAGAGAAAAATATAGGTGCGGGTGGGTGGCGGGCGGATAATTTATTTGAAGCTGCGGATTCGGGTGACGATTGAGCCCATCCGCGCATCTCTAGTAACCACTGACTGTCCTTTAAAGAGCATCTCTTCAAAGTTATAAACCTACTTGTTCAAAATAATGTAAAAGTTAATACTTTTTTTAACCTGTATTTGACCTAATATTTACTGAAACCTTCAAACATTTGAACAGGAAATAAATGGGAAACAATTAGAAGCATCAGCAACGATACATTTGTGCTTACAGTGCAGACAGTCACTTGTGCATTCTAGACATCCTCTGTACTCCTCCGTCTCTTGTTCCAATTTTGAGAGATCCCCGTCAGCTTCTTGTCAATCATTTCAGCTTTCTTAAGAACCTCTGCAAAACAAATTTGTTTAAATATACTGAATATGCAAGATCAAATTACAAATAGCATTTTTGTGCTTGACTGAATTAGGCTAATGCTTAAAATGAAAATAATTTTGTCAAAAAAATGACATAAAATAAGGAAACTGCCCTCACCTACAGAAAGGAAAACAACAGAGTAAAAAACAAGCTGTACAGATTCTATTCCAATAGACAGGTTTTCTAGGATGTGTTTAGTAAATTGTTAAAAAAAATGTAACTTACATGTTAAAACAACATATTAAAGAAAAACAACTATTACTCAGGATTAGGGCTGCACGATTAATCGAAAAAAAATCACGATCTCGATTCACACATAAATGCGATCTCATTTCTAAATGAAGGCGATTCTTTTCCGTGTATTTCCCTGTATACAGAACAGATCATGCTGCATTCAAGTGTTCACCAATCAGTAATAAATATCGAGCGGTTCTCTCTTTACCCTCATTTCATTGGCTAGGTTACGCTGTCACTCACGTGACGTGTCACAAGGTGTCAGACCTAAACGTCAGTTTACTCGGTGGATTTGTAAGTTAGCGGTAAGAGGGAGAAAAATGAGCCAAAGTGTGGAAAATTCTGGTGGCGACGGCGAAAGTGAGAATGTGACAAAATTAGTACAGAAAAAAGGAGCACATTCCACTGTGTGGAACTTCTTCGGGTTTAAACCCGAAGACGATGCGCAAACAGTGATCATTTGTAAGCAGTGTTTTGGCATCGTCGCAGCACCGCAAGGTAATACCACTAATCTGTACAACCACCTCAAACGTCACCACAAAATACAGTACGAGTTAGCCATGAAAGACAAGGGAGCCACAACCCAAAGCACCAGTCGCCAGACAACACAAACTTCCATAACTCAGACGTTGTACGGAGCATCGCCATACCCGTCAAGTTCACAGCGGCACAAAGAGATAACAAACGCCATCGCTTATCATTTAGCTAAAGACATGGCTCCAATCAACACTGTTCAAAATGAGGGATTTAAGGCTATGATGAAGACTTTAGACAAGCGCTACTGTTTGTCCTCTCGCAATTATTTTTCATCCGTTGCACTGCCAGATCTATACACCCGGTGTCGTACGACAGTCGAGGAAGAACTGCAGAATATTCATTACTTTGCGGCAACAACAGACCTATGGTCAAGTCGAACCATGGAGCCTTATTTAAGCTTGACAGTGCATTTCATAACAAGGGACTTCAAAATGAAAAGCCGCTGCCTACAGACGGTGTTCTTCCCTGCTGATCACACTGGCGAGGAATTGGCTCAATTGGCACAAAGATTTTTTTTGTTATTGTTAAGTACAGTTAAGTTATTGTTAAAGTTCCATTTAGTTATTTTTACAAATTTATTTTGATATTTTTTTGTTAATGAGACCGTTAATGAGACTGTTTTATGTTACACCAGCACTTTATTAAACTAAACGTCCTGTGTTTTATTTTTGTTCTTGAGTGCAATAAATTTTGGTTAAAAAAATGAGAATCGTCTAAGAGAATCGTGATCTCAATTCCCATAAAGGAAAATCGTGATTCACATTTTAGCAAAAATCGTGCAGCCCTACTCAGGATAATACTAAAAATAATAATAATTATAAAAATAATTCTAAATTGTCATAGAATTGGAGTGTCATTGGAGGGGCATTAGGGAAATCAATAGAGAATTACTGTTCATTCATTCAAACTAATCTAATTAATTTTTTTATTGATAAAATCAGTTTATGAAGCATGAATATGCAATGTGTTTTAAAGGACCACTTCAATTATTGTTATGAGTTAACCATTTAGAAAATAATAATAATAATAACAACAAAAATGATAATACATTTTTTTATCAAGACTTTGTCATTTTACTATTAGGCAGGTTCTCGCATTTATATTCTATGTCCATGGATGGAATCGACCAACAAAATAATGCTTAAAGGGATAGTTCACACAAAAATGAAAAGTTGATGTTTATCTGCTTACCCCAAATGCATCCAAGATGTAGGTGACTTTGTTTCCTAAGAAAAACACAAACAAAGATTTTTAACGAAAACCGGTGCAGTCTGCCAGCCTTATCATGGACGTGGATGGGCACCAAACCTTTAAAAGTAAACAAAAACATGCACAGACAAATCCAAATTACACCCTGCGGCTTGTGACGATACATTGATGTCTTAAGACACGAAAAGATTGTTTTTTGCGAGAAACTGAACAGTATTTATATAATTTTTTACCTTTGATACACAGCCACGTCCATCTGTCCTGAGCACAAGTTTGGCATCAGTCACGATACATGTGCTCGCGCTCAGGCGAAGAATACGCAAACGCCGTGAGGGGAAATCAGTGAAAAGTCCCGGTTTGAACAATCAGGATACGCGCAAGTAATTACCATTTTGAATAGCCGCTATAGCCACAATCTCTGAGCACTGTGGAAACAATGAGTGTTGTATTCATGCGACAGATCGCTTCCGGTGTTTGTGTATACTATGCCAGAGTGCTACACGTATAACGAGCTGGATGATGAGCTCGTGCTCAGGACAGATGGACGTGGCTGTGTATCAAAGGTAAAAATGATATAAAAACTGTTCAGTTTCTCACAAAAATCGATCGTTTCGTGTCTTAGGACATCAATGTATCCTCACGAGTCGCAGGGTGTAATTTGGATTTGTCTGTGCATGTTTTTGTTTACTTTTAAAGGTTTGGTGCCCATCCACGTCCATGATAAGGCTGGCAGACTGCACCAGTTTTCGTTAAAAATCTTCGTTTGTGTTTTTCTGAGGAAACAAAGTCACCTACATCTTGGATGCATTTGGGGTAAGCAGATAAACATCAAATTTTCATTTTTGGGTGAACTATCCCTTTAAAGTATTTTTTATTATTATTAATATTATTAATGCTGATGATTTATGAGTGATTTAAAATAGAAATTTTAAAATATCCTTCTTTGTGCCGTTGGAAAACAACTGAGTTGATCACAAATTTGGACCATTCTTAAATTTCCAGGATGGATCGACTTAAGGGTTACAGTTTTAATAACATAAGTTAGAGCTCTTAGATAAACTAAAATACTAAAACTTTTTTTTTTTTTTACTACCTGAAGATTTAACAAAAAAATATATAATAATAAAATAAAAAATAAAATAACACGTAATTGTAGGTTCTGGCAAATTAATTTTTAGAGTCAATTTAGAATTTAAATCATTACACGTAATTCAGAATCCTAACTGCACACTGTATTAAGTAAATTATGTAAAAACAAATTTAAATAGGACATAAAAGTAAATTAAAAAGTACATTTTATTAAATTACATCAAATCAAAACTCCTCACATATTGCAAATAGTTAATAAATCCATACCAGAAGTTCTAGTGGAGTGTAGCAGATAAAGAAGAGCCCTCCACTATATTGCCAGTAATCAGCTGAATCCTCAGTCGGTCTGGGGTGGGCTGATAAATCCGTAAAAATAAATATTTCACTTTTAAAATTCTTTTGAACTCTTATACAAAATGTTTTTCAATCGTACCAACATTTGCCACTATAAATCATTCAGAAAACATGAACAGTCAGCTTTGAGACTGTTAGTTATTATATAATTAAAAATGTAAGAATATGCCTAACTCATGGCAATCCAAAAAGAAAAAATGTGAATCCCCAAAAAGACACTGGATTCACAACAATAGACTCTTTTTATAAATGTATCAAAACAAGGTAAACACAACTGTAGCTTAAAAATTAGTGCACCCAAATCAAACCAAAACTTATCATAATTTTACCTGCAGCTGCATTTATCCAGACACATTTAAGGCTCATGAAGGACTCATAATATTTTTTGTAGTGAAACAACTAAAGGACTGATGATGGTAGCATGTTCTCCGTATTTGTTATCTCAGATGAAGAAAGACAAAAGAATAAAAAAGTTATTCATATTGATAATCAGTGGGGCAAATGTCTTACAAATGTATTTTTGATTATGAGAAGAACCATACTTTTAACTTTATATTTTAATCCCATGAAAGATTTAGAATCAAAGATTAAAAATAATGTTATTGGTAGCAGTTTGTGTTTTATAGTTAGATTCCTGTTTTTCCGAGCTTTAATAGCACTTTCATCACTGTACTCATTGCTCCTTCTCATGCATTGCGTTTAAATTAGCTGACAACATTCGTAGCCTGCTACAAATACGTGCTAATATGCTAATCGCGATTAGCATCTGGTGTAACATCTTTGATGAAGCACAGATGCAAGTCATAGTGCGTCTGTTACCTCATGTGGAATTTACACAGAAAGAACATAAAGCTAGAAAGACTGAAATACGTTCCCTTACCTGATATCAGCAATCTGCTTGCAGGACCTCACAGATCCAGTCCGGTCTTCCTCTGTGTTCACATTCCAGCTTTTGTTCTCCACATGTCACAACACGAGTTAATTTAAAATAAAAATGTAACAAACTAACGTATTTTCAAACTTGACCAGTAAAGGCGCGCACAGTTGTCATTGGCCAGTTACTTGTCAGATGGCAGTCAGCTTAACCAATCATGATCCCTCCAGCAAGGTTATACAACCAGCGTGGTAATGGCACGATAAAGATTTTTTTAAAGAAATATGTGTGTTTAGTGTTATTTGTAGGCTGTATTATTTTAATAGTTGTTCAAAAATAGTTTTCAGTGTATGAAATAAAAATGCAGTTGTATTCACAAAATTGTAGGTCCACAAAATCAAAACGAAGATATTGATTCAAAATACATACACTATATAGCCAAAAGTACCCTTCTAATGAACAGGTTTGACTACTTTAGTAATTTCCATGAGTACAAATCTTAATGTTTAAGCATAAAATTATATTCTAGGGAATTAATTTTAATAGCAACAGTTTTAACATGCCAATGCCTTTGTGTATAAGGCAAGGTTCAAATTGAAATGATTGATTCAGTCAGTGTGGAAGAACTTGACTGGTCTGCATAAAGCCAAGTCTTAATCCCAGTTGAACACCTCAGTGTGGCTTTAAATGCAGACATTGAGCCAAAAAGTTATCACCAAACACCAATGACTTGTACATATCGGTAGGCCTACAGTCATTTTAGACAAATCCAAAACTTTTTCAACAGAGATGGAAATACAATTTTTAAATAGGCTACATTAATTATGTTCCCATTTTTGGTGCCACAGTTTTAGAAGTGCCTATTTCTGTTTTAAAGAAGGGGTGTCCTAATACTTTTGTCCATGTGGTGTTTGTACAAGTCATTGGTGTTTGGCGATGAGTTTTTGGCTCAAGGTCATTTAAAAATCACTCCAGAGGTGTTCAACTGGGATTAGGACTTGGCTTTATGCAGACCAGTCAAGTTCTTCCACACTGACTGAATCAGTCATTTCGGTTTGAACCTTGCCTTATACACAAAGGCATTGTCATCTTACAATTGAAGAGGCTCCTGTCCAAACTGTTGCTATAAAATTAGAAGCACACAATTCCCTATAATATCATTTTATGCTTAAACATTAAGTTTGTTCTAATGGAAATTACTAAAGTAGTCAAACCTGTTCATTAGAAGGGAGCAAATACTGGCAATAGTGTATCATGTAAAAAAAAATCAACTTTGATTTACAAGTATTTTTGTTAACCCTTTTCAATCATTTATCAAACCATTTTATAACTTTGATGGTTTGTCATGTGCTGGGACATAAAAAAAAAAAAAAGCTAATGATACATTTCAGAAACATAAAATTCCATTATATCTTTCTTTACTTGGGCTATTTTGTTATATGAACTGATGACCTTACAAAATTTAAAAGAATATCTCTAGAAATGCATTTGTCACTCCGACTGACCATAAAACTGGGGGAGTTCCACTAAATCAGGGCACATGACAAGCTGCTAGAGGGTTTGATTTCTTCTACCCGTCTCAAAGCGATTACAATCCAAATATTTTATCCCATATTTAGAGATAATTAGTAATCTCTAACCTTTTCATTAAAGTGCACAGTTTTCCTAATTTTTTCCTTATATAAAAACATCTATTGTGATAAGCATTGTGCTGTAACTCACAAAATCAGACCACTATAAACTGGCACTTTGAATATGTAATGTCCAATGAGTGTACAGGTCATTTGCCCTATTTCAGATATCAAAAGACATGTGCTATGCAGGACATTTTTGACCACACCCAGGTTTGAGCTGGTTTGCCTGTACCAGCTGGGTTCTTCAAATTCTGCTATCATTACCTCACCTTAAGTTGTACCAAACCTGTATTCATTTTTTTCTGTGTGATAAAAACAATATACACAAATATTTTGGGAAATTATCTTAACAAAAAGTTTCTGGCCCCCAATGACTTCCATAGCCTTTTTATTTATTAATTTTTATTTCCCAAGATGTGTCCAGCAACTGGCTTCCAACATTCTTTAAAATAACTATTTCAAAAATAATTTAGATAATGTTCAACAGAAGAAAGACTTCATGCAGGTTTTGAACAGAGAATGATCAAATGATGACAGAATTGTGACGATTGTCTTGCTGAGTTTAGTTCTAACTCTAACCAAACACGGCTCTAACCAAAAGCTAATCATAATGCTCCAAACTATTTGTAAATTAGACACAGTCATGTTTGATTAGGGTTAGAATCATATTTGGTTTGGCCAAGAGGACCCCATGTTCCTTATGAAAATTTATAATGGTTTTACAATGAAAAAAATATATAAGTATTGTAGTTATTTTTTGGTAACTATCAATTAACTATGTGGGTACCAATTTGGCCCCATGTGGGCTCCCTATATGGGACTGATTGTGTTTGCCCATGCCAAACCCATATGGTTTATGAAACTGGGCCCCATATGTGTTTCCCAGTTTTGAACCCATATAGACGTTAACTATGTGGGTACTACCTTGGC
This sequence comes from Garra rufa, assembly GCF_049309525.1. Lineage (NCBI taxonomy): Eukaryota > Metazoa > Chordata > Actinopteri > Cypriniformes > Cyprinidae > Garra > Garra rufa. The sequence goes on along the minus strand of NC_133380.1, from coordinate 36,097,847 downwards.
CCCATGTAGGCAGACTGAATGGGACTGATTGAGTTTACCCATGCCAAACCCTTTTGGTTTATCAAAGCGGGCCCCATATGTGTTTCCCCATTCTGAGCCCATATAGACGGTAACTATCTGGGTACTACATTGGCCCCATGTAGGCAGCCTGTATGGGATTGATTGAGTTTGCCCATGCCAAACCCATTTGGTTTATCAAACCGGGCCCCATATGTGTTTCCCCATTCTGAACCCATATAGACGTTAACTATCTGGGTACTACCTTGGCCCCATGTAGGCAGCCTATATGGGATTGGTTGAGTTTACCCATGCCAAACCCATATGGTTTATCAACGTGGGCCCCATATGTGTTTCCCTGTTTTGAACCCATATAGATGGTAACTATCTGGGTACTACATTGGCCCCATCTAGGCAGCCTGTATGGGATTGATTGAGTTTGCCCATGCCAAACCCATATGGGTTATCAAAGTGGGCCCCATATGTGTTTCCCCGTTTTGAACCCATATAGATGGTAACTATCTGGGTACTACATTGGCCCCATCTAGGCAGCCTGTATGGGATTGATTGAGTTTGCCCATGCCAAACCCATATGGGTTATCAAAGTGGGCCCCATATGTGTTTCCCCGTTTTGAACTCATATAGATGGTAACTATCTGGGTACTACATTGGCCCCATCTAGGCAGCATGTATGGGATTGATTGAGTTTGCCCATGCCAAACCCATTTGGTTTATCAAACCGGGCCCCATATGTGTTTCCCCATTCTGAACCCATATAGACGTTAACTATCTGGGTACTACCTTGGCCCCATGTAGGCAGCCTATATGGGATTGTTTGAGTTTACCCATGCCAAACCCATATGGTTTATCAAACCGGGCCCCATATGTGTTTCCCCATTCTGAACCCATATAGACGTTAACTATCTGGGTACTACCTTGGCCCCATGTAGGCAGCCTATATGGGATTGTTTGAGTTTACCCATGCCAAACCCATTTGGTTTATCAAACCGGGCCCCATATGTGTTTCCCCATTCTGAACCCATATAGACGTTAACTATCTGGGTACTACCTTGGCCCCATGTAGGCAGCCTATATGGGATTGTTTGAGTTTACCCATGCCAAACCAATATGGTTTATCAAAGCCGGCCCCGTATGTGTTTCCCCATTCTGAACCCATATAGACGTTAACTATCTGGGTACTACATTGGCCCCATGTAGGCAGCCTATATGGGATTGATTGAGTTTACCCATGCCAAACCCATATGGTTTATCAAAGCGGGCCCCGTATGTGTTTCCCCATTCTTAAACCATATAGACGGTAACTATATGGGTACTACCTTGGCCCCATGTAGGCAGACTGTATGGGATTGATTGAGTTTGCCCATGCCAAACCCATATGGTTTATCAAAGCGGGCCCCATATGTGTTTCCCCGTTTTGAACCCATATAGATGGTAACTATCTGGGTACTACATTGGCCCCATCTAGGCAGCATGTATGGGATTGATTGAGTTTGCCCATGCCAAACCCATATGGTTTATCAAAGCGGGCCCCATATGTGTTTCCCCATTCTGAGCCCATATAGACGGTAACTATCTGGGTACTACATTGGCCCCATGTAGGCAGACTGTATGGGATTGATTGAGTTTGCCCATGCCAAACCCATATGGTTTATCAAATTGGGCCCCATATGTGTTTCCCCATTCTGAACCCATATAGACGTTAACTATCTGAGTACTACCTTGGCCCCATGTAGGCAGACTGTATGGGATTGATTGAGTTTGCCCATGCCAAACCCATATGGTTTATCAAACCGGGCCCCATATGTGTTTCCCCATTCTGAACCCATATAGACGTTAACTATCTGGGTACTACCTTGGCCCCATGTAGGCAGCCTATATGGGATTGATTGAGTTTACCCATGCCAAACCCATATGGTTTATCAACGTGGGCCCCATATGTGTTTCCCTGTTTTGAACCCATATAGATGGTAACTATGTGGGTACTACATTGGCCCCATCTAGGCAGCCTGTATGGGATTGATTGAGTTTGCCCATGCCAAACCCATATGGGTTATCAAAGTGGGCCCCATATGTGTTTCCCCGTTTTGAACCCATATAGATGGTAACTATCTGGGTACTACATTGGCCCCATCTAGGCAGCCTGTATGGGATTGATTGAGTTTGCCCATGCCAAACCCATATGGGTTATCAAACCGGGCCCCATATGTGTTTCCCCATTCTGAACCCATATAGACGTTAACTATCTGGGTACTACCTTGGCCCCATGTAGGCAGCCTATATGGGATTGATTGAGTTTGCCCATGCCAAACCCATATGGTTTATCAAACCGGGCCCCATATGTGTTTCCCCGTTTTGAACCCATATAGATGGTAACTATGTGGGTACTACATTGGCCCCATCTAGGCAGCCTGTATGGGATTGATTGAGTTTGCCCATGCCAAACCCATATGGGTTATCAAACCGGGCCCCATATGTGTTTCCCCGTTTTGAACCCATATAGATGGTAACTATGTGGGTACTACATTGGCCCCATCTAGGCAGCCTGTATGGGATTGATTGAGTTTGCCCATGCCAAACCCATATGGGTTATCAAACCGGGCCCCATATGTGTTTCCCCGTTTTGAACCCATATAGATGGTAACTATGTGGGTACTACATTGGCCCCATCTAGGCAGCCTGTATGGGATTGATTGAGTTTGCCCATGCCAAACCCATATGGGTTATCAAACCGGGCCCCATATGTGTTTCCCCATTCTGAACCCATATAGACGTTAACTATCTGGGTACTACCTTGGCCCCATGTAGGCAGCCTATATGGGATTGATTGAGTTTACCCATGCCAAACCCATATGGTTTATCAACATGGGCCCCATATGTGTTTCCCTGTTTTGAATCCATATAGATGGTAACTATGTGGGTACTACATTGGCCCCATCTAGGCAGCCTGTAAGGGATTGATTGAGTTTGCCCATGCCAAACCCATATGGGTTATCAAAGTGGGCCCCATATGTGTTTCCCCGTTTTGAACCCATATAGATGGTAACTATCTGGGTACTACATTGGCCCCATTTAGGCAGCCTGTATGGGATTGATTGAGTTTGCCCATGCCAAACCCATTTGGTTTATCAAACCGGGCCCCATATGTGTTTCCCCATTCTGAACCCATATAGACGTCAACTATCTGGGTACTACATTGGCCCCATGTAGGCAGCCTATATGGGATTGATTGAGTTTACCCATGCCAAACCCATATGGTTTATCAACGTGGGCCCCATATGTGTTTCCCTGTTTTGAACCCATATAGATGGTAACTATGTGGCTACTACATTGGCCCCATCTAGGCAGCCTGTATGGGATTGATTGAGTTTGCCCATGCCAAACCCATATGGGTTATCAAAGTGGGCCCCATATGTGTTTCCCCGTTTTGAACCCATATAGATGGTAACTATCTGGGTACTGCATTGGCCCCATCTAGGCAGCATGTATGGGATTGATTGAGTTTGCCCATGCCAAACCCATTTGGTTTATCAAACCGGGCCCCATATGTGTTTCCCCATTCTGAACCCATATAGACGTTAACTATCTGGGTACTACCTTGGCCCCATGTAGGCAGCCTATATGGGATTGTTTGAGTTTACCCATGCCAAACCAATATGGTTTATCAAAGCGGGCCCCGTATGTGTTTCCCCATTCTTAAACCATATAGACGGTAACTATATGGGTACTACCTTGGCCCCATGTAGGCAGCCTGCATGGGATTGATTGAGTTTGCCCATGACTGACCCATATGTTAAACCCATATGGGCCCCACTTGTATAGACCATTTTGAGCCCATATGCTCATTTCTCATTAGTGACCCAGCTGGGACCCACATGGGGAGCCCACCTCTTTTGACCCATGTGGGACCTACTTAGCTACCTCAAGTGGGCCCCAGATAAGATGCCCATTTTGGGACCATGCCCACTTGGTACCCATATAGCCCAAGCATAAACCATGTGGGCCCCACATATGCATGTTGGCTGGGAAGTAAGTAAAACAGTGCACAAGTTATTTAACAGTAGGGGGTAGGAGAGAGAGAGAGAGAGAGAGAGAGAGAGAGAGAGAGAGAGAGAGAGAGAGAGAGAGAGCACTTCTGTTGTGTGATCTTTATTGATGTTCGATCACTTAGCACACACATATTATAATCTTCATACAGTCAGAGGTGTCAAAAGTACACACATTCTTTACTTAAGTAAAAGTATAGATACCTGTGTTTAAAAAGACTCTAGTAAAAGTTGAAGTATTGACTCAAATTTTTACTCAAGTTAAAGTAAAAAGTACAGGCTCTAAAACATACTTAAAGTATAAAAGTATAAAGTAACCTTACCCTGAATGCCACAAGTTCGTGGCGTTTTGGTAGACACAATTTACAATACATTCTCCAGGAGTCTTTTTTGCTGCCAGCGATTTCAAACATTTCTCTGAAGTAAGGCCAGGGTTGTGGGATGTGTTGCTGGTCTTCACTCGACTCTCCATCGCCCAGGAAATCTCCACTATCACTCTCACCAATTTTATCAGTCATTTCGCCAATTTTATCAGTCCGTTATGCTTCTTGGTGCTATGATTTCCCCACGAGTTGTCGCCTGGTTTTAGTTTTTTTTTTTTTTTTTTTTAATCGTTTTACGTTCAACTTCTTGTGCGTGTCAGAGCGTATAAAAACAAATGCACCAATAGGATTGTCTTTTCTGTGTGTTTACATACTTTTCTAAGCGTGAACCAATCAGTCTGTTGTATGCATGGCACATATTATTGACATGGATGGGTCAAATGCGTTGCGAAATGGCATAATATTTAAACGCAAAAACAACGACACTGATTTGAAAATGTAGGGAGTAGAAAGTACAGATACTCATGCTAAAATGTACGAAGTGAAAGTAGAAAGTTGGCACAAAAATAAGTAGTGAAGTAAAGTATAGATACCCGAAAATTCTACTTAAGTACAGTAACGAAGTATTTGTACTTCGTTACTTCCCATCTCTGCACACAGTAGACTACCAGTGAAATTTCTAAAAAAAATTGGAACCAAAAATTATTCAGCCCGAGTCTGGGAAAAAGTTCGGGTTTGCATGAACCTGGTTGACAGCATGCCTAGGAAATTACAGACTGTCATTAAGTTATTAAATATTGTCACACTAACAGTTGTCTGAATAATTTTTGGTTGATTTTAATCCTTTACATACCTTTCTATGAAAGTTATATCAATCTGAATTTGTTCTGACACAGTTTAACTCTGAGTTCGGTCACACTTTATATCAGGTGGCCTTAACTATTATGTACTTACATCAAAAAATAAGTCAAATGTACTTAATGTGGTCATATTGCATTGCAAAACACTTTTGCTTCTATTAAGGTGGGATATGGGTAAGGTTAGGGACAGGTTTGGTGGTATGGGTAGGTTTAAGTGTTGGTTCAACAGTGATAATTACAGAAATTAATTACAAATGTAATTACATAAAGGTTTTTAAAAATATGTAAATACAATGTGAAAACGTACACAATAAGTACATTGTACCAAATGATTAATTTAAATGTAAGTACATAGTAGTTAAGGCCACCTAATGTAAAGTGGGACCCTGAGTTCTTGTCATATTTTATTACTATTTTCTAAACTATAGCAAATAAACTGTAATAATGTGATGGTTAACCAACTAACATGATACCTATTCTTTTGGTTTCTGTACCAAATATTTGAACATTTTATTGGTAAATTAAAAAAATATTGGTACAGGTACTCTGTATCGACAAGTAGCAAAAATAAAAGTATTGGTATCGGATGAGTATTGAAAAAAGCGGTATCGGTGCATCCCTAATAATTACACTGCTGTCTTAGGCCACATTTACACTGCAGGTCTTGATGTCCAATTCAGATTTTGTGACTATATCCAATTTTTTGGACAACGTGATTACATTTCTTTTAAAAGGGTCATCGGATGCAAAACTCACTTTTACATGATGTTTGAACAATAATGTGGGTTGGCAGTTTGTGTACACAACCAACCTACAATGATAAAAGTGGTATTTTTTTTTTAAATTTTAAAAGTAATATCCCCTTTTTAAAAGCAGGTCATTCTCAGCTTTATGTTGGTGTGACTACACAGAGACAGAGGCTGCTCCGGACAGTCTGAGCCGCTAAACACGAGGATTAACATTACTTTCGTTTTTGAAAGGAAAGCGCCTGATTAAGACCCTAAAGAATCATATCTACTTGTGGAAAATGGGCATCCGATGACCCCTTTAATGCAGTAGGACAGTGATAATGAACACAACTACGCTGAAAGCTTGCAAGAGGAAGAATCAGGTGGTAGATATTTGTTAAGCATGTTACATCTTCTAGGTTTTTTTACTCATTAAAAACAAATGCGTTGATCAGTGCTTGTATATCATGGGCAGGTACATGTTTGTATGCATTTTATTTTGTGGTTTCAATGTAACGAATCAGGATTTCAGCATTAGATCGCCTTTTATTTAATACAAACAAATGAAATGAATACAGGGGAATATCCAGTCTGTCCGCTTACATGGCAGACGCAAATGCACGTATCCAGTTCGTATCTGATTTATTTCCACATATGAATGAGGCCTGAAACCGATCGGAGAATATCGGAATCCATGTGATTTTTTCCTGCTTACACGGTCGTGGGACAAATCTGATCTGTGCCACATGGGAGGAATTTGGTCACTTGAACCATGCAGTGTAAATGTGGCTGAATTCTAAGCAACTCTTATAGACAAGGAAATTCCATTTTAATAATTTTTAAATACATTTTAATGAGCAAAGTGAAAAAAAAATCCAATCCAAGATAGTGGTTGAGGTTAAAGAAATGTTGCTTATAGAGAGAATAGATTAAATAATAAAGTTTTATAAATAACTAAAAATATGTATTTTTATTTTTATTAGAGTATCTTTATTTAAATCCATTTCTCAATCTCCTGTGTGGAACGATTTGCGACATTCATATTGTATCGTAGAATGTTGTAAATCTTTTCTATATTATGTTTATATTCATTAGTTTCAGGATTTTGCCTTGGAAGGAAGTAAACAAAGCAACTCAACGTTTTGTTCCACTTACTGAAATTATGGATTGATCAATAAAATTAACTGTTTTTTTTTTTTTTATTGTTTTAATGTTTATCATGTAAGGATGTGTTGGATTTTAGGTGAGTTATTTTTTAATGCTGTATGACTTTGACATATTTATATGCTGGCTGAATGTGAGCTTCTGGGTTTTCCACCTCTACAGTCACCATAAAGCAGTATGAATGTAACATTATATCTGACCTGCAGTATGTGTATATTCTAAGCAAAAGCATAAAAACATGAAACGTCTTTAAAAAAACAATCATCAAATATTGTATATTCTATGCATTCTAATGTAGTAACCTGAAAAGAAAACAGAGGGGAATTGCATAATGTGAGCTGTTCTTGTCAATACTCCTGCAATAATTAATGTTTAGATGAAATTGTGATTATATACATATGCACCCATGTGTCACTGTTAACCATGGTTTTGGTCTCTTTACATTCACTACTTCTCACTGCGTTCTCCTGATGGATGGAAGACACTTGGGAAATGTCTGCAGAAAAAAAATCTGCTGAATTTCTGTGGACCTGCTCAAAAGATAATCCTACTGTTCATTTTAGAAAACAATGTTGCTATGTGATTGCTTGTGTTGAAGGGAGGGGACGTCTAAATCATCAGGTTTCAAGCAATTAAGTGAATGGAATAAAGGACTGTTACTGTGATAAACATGAGAGAACTTGTCATATCATATTGGGTGATGTATAGCTTTGTATGTTTGCTGTGAATTCATTGTCAAACTACAAAATGATTTCATTTTTAATTACTAAAACACCATTGTTTTATATGACAAAGTTAATAAGTGTCTTTTATTGACAATATACTTACATTTATCTTATGTTTTTGATTAGATCAGATAACATTTATGCTGTCATGTTACAGCATGCCTCTCATGTGTTGCATGTTATCACATTTCATTCATTTTATAATTATAAATGGGTAATATTTGCTGGTCTGCCTTCAGTGCTCCTTTCCAAATGCCCTGTTACATGTGAAATGAGTAAGACCTGTTTATACCACAAACAAAAGCAGAACATATTTACAGTTTTTCTGAATTGCTAAAACACATTTTTTGAAACTATCACTCATTTTCTCAAAACCTTAAACACAAATCCAAATGTTCAAACTAAATTCACAGAACCCCTGACTTTTCTGGGAAAAACAAACACTTCAAAATCATTTTACAAATCATACCCACATTAGTCAATACTATACGCACTACAGATCATTCATTAGACACTACATCAAAACATGGAGAACACAGCATCTAGTGCATGTAGTTACAAAAAGAGAATGTTTACTGTATATAGTAATTACTTTGCAAGAAAAAAACTCTAAAAACATACAGAGACTCAAAAGAAATCACACCTACGTTGAATTCACCTACTGTGAATATACGGTGAATCACTCACCTTTTTCACTGTGCCTTAGGACACAAGGATGCTGTTCTTTTTGAATACCGCCTTGATGGAAGCCTCTTTATCATTCGGTCGCCTTCGTAGCAGGGTTTTTGAAAACCGAAACCTGAGGGTCAGCACCAAGGTTGCTGTTTATAATGCCGTGTGTGTCTCCACCCTGCCTTATGGGGCGGAAACATGGACTCCATACAGCCGACACATCCCACTCTTGCAATCCTTCCACATTCGCTGCCTCCAGAAGATCCTCGGCCTCTCCTGGATGGACCGAGTCCAACATGCAGAAATCCTACAGAGCACAACTCTATCTGCATGGAAGCCGCTGTGGCTAAGAAACTCCTACGGTGGATAGGGCACACCATCCGTATGCCGGACCACCGCTTGCCTCGCCAAGTCCTCTACGGCCAACTACAAGGCGTCAAATGAGCAGCTGGTGGACAAAAGAAGCGCTACAAGGACTACATTAAGGGACTTTTAAAGCATTCCAACATCAATCCCATGCAGCTTGAAGCTCTGGCACAGGACAGAGCAGCCTGGCAGGTTACCTGTGCCCGAGCAGTTTCACAAATCCACGACAAAGACCAACAGCGGAGAGCCGAAAGACGCAGACTAAGACACCAGAGGGCAGTCGGGGCTCCTCTGTCCTCTGGTTTCCCTTGCACCACCTGCGGACGAGTGTGCGGCTCAAGGATCGGCCTCAATGCCCACGAGAAGTGGCACCAACGGCAAAGTCGTTGACCCCCTCCCCAATCCCGAAGCAAGCGTCATCATCGGAAACGATGGACAGCTAAAGAGATATATACAGTGGTGTAAAAAAAATGTGGGCCCCCTTCATGATTTTTATTTTTTTTTTGCATGTTTGTCACACTTTGTTTCAGATCATCAAACAAATTAAAATATTAATCAAAGAACATGCAGTTTTTGTTATTATGAAGGGAAAACAAAATCCAAACCCACATGGCCGTGTGAAAAAGTGTGTGCCCCCTAAACTTAATAACTGGTTGAGCCACCTTTAGCAGCAACAACTGCAATCAAGCGTTTGCGATAACTTGAAATGAGTGTGTTACAGCGCTGTGCAGGAGTTTTGGCCCACTCGTCTTGGCAGAATTGTTGTAATTCAGCCACATTGGAGGGTGAAACGCCTTTTTAAGGTCATGCCACAGCATCTCAATAGGATTCAGGTCAGGGCTTTGACTAGGCCACTCCAAAGTCTTCATTTAGTTTTTCTTCAGCCATTCAGAGGTGGATTTGCTGGTGTGTTTTGTATCATTGTCCTGCTGCAGAACCCAAGTTCGCTTCAGCTTGAGGTCACAAACAGATGGCCAGACATTGTCCTTCAGGATTTTTTGGTAGAAAGCGAAATTATCACAGCAAGTCTTCCAGGTCCAGAAGCAGCAAAACAGCCCCAGACCATCATACTACCACCATATTTTATTGTTGGTATGATGTTCTTTTTCTGAAATGCTGTTACTTTTACGCAAGATGTAATGGGACACACACCTTCAAATTTCATCAGTCCATAGTATTTTCCCAAGAGTCTTGGGGATCAACAAGATGTTTTCTCACAAAACTGAGACGAGCCTTTATGTTCTTTTTGCTCATCAGCGGTTTTCGTCTTGGATCTCTGCCATGCAGGCCATTTTTGCCCAGTCTCTTTCTTATGGTGGAGTCATGAACACTGACCTTAACTGAGGCAAGAGAGGCCTGCAGTTCTTTAGATGTTGTTGTGGGGTCTTTTTTGACCTCTTGGATGAGTCGTCGCTGCGCTCTTGGGGTAATTTTGGTCGGCCGACCACTGGTTCACCACTGTTCCATGTTTTCGCCATTTGTGGATAATGGCTCTCACTGTGGTTTACTGGAGTCCCAAAGCTTTAGAAATGGCTTTGGATCAAGTCTTAGAACTAGGTCAGAGCCAGAGGATGTCAACCTCATCAGCAAAAAAACCTTCTGATGTGGTAATTTTGCAGTTTTTGCACAAGAATATATTGAAATTACCACAATACAGTGTATACAAAATACAGTGTAATATATGTGTGTATATACAGTGGTGGCCAAAAGTTTTGAGAATGACACAAATATTAGTTTTCACAAAGTTTGCTACTCAACTGCTTTTAGATCTTTGTTTCAGTTGTTTCTGTGATGTACTGAAATATAATTACAAGCACTTAATACGTTTCAAAGGCTTTTATCGACAATTACATGACATTTATGCAAAGAGTCAGTATTTGCAGTGTTGGCCCTTCTTTTTCAGGACCTCTGCAATTCGACTGGGCATGCTCTCAATCAACTTCTGGGCCAAATCCTGACTGATAGCAACCCATTCTTTCATAATCACTTCTTGGAGTTTGTCAGATTTAGTGGGTTTTTGTTTGTTCACCCGCCTCTTGAGGATTGATCACAAGTTCTCAATGGGATTAAGATCTGGGGAGTTTCCAGGCCATGGACCCAAAATTTCAACATTTTGGTACCCGAGCCACTTAGTTATCACTTTTGCCTTATGGCGCGGTGCTCCATTGTGCTGGAAATTGCATTGTTCTTCACCAAACTGTTGTTGGATTGTTGGAAGAAGTTGCTGTTGGAGGGTCTTTTGGTACCATTCTTTATTCATGGCTGTGTTTTTGGGCAAAATTGTGAGCCCACTCCCTTGGATGAGAAGCGACCCCACACATCAATGGTCTCAGGATGCTTTACTGTTGGCATGACACAGGACTGATGGTAGCGCTCACCTTTTCTTCTCCGGACAAGCCTTTTTCCAGATGCCCCAAACAATCGGAAGAGGCTTCATCGGAGAATATGACTTTGCCCCAGTCCTCAGCAGTCCATTCGCCATACTTTTTGCAGAAGATCAATCTGTCCCTGATGTTTTTTTTTGGAGAGAAGTGGCTTATTTGCTGCCCTTCTTGACACCAGGCCATCTTCCAAAAGTCTTGGCCTCACTTGGCCGCAGCTGAATCCTCTTTAGGAGACGATCCTGGCGCTTGCTGGACTTTCTTGGACGCCCTGAAGCCTTCTTAACAATGCAGTGGAAAGTTTTTTTCGGGATTAAGTTCATTTTCATGGCAAAGAAGGACTATACAATTCATCTGATCACTCTTCATAACATTCTGGAGTATATGCAAATTGCTATTATAAAAACCTAAGCAGCAACTTTTCCACTTTCCAATATTTATGTAATTCTCAAAACTTTTGGACAGGACTGTATATATATATATATATATATATATATATAGAGAGAGAGAGAGAGAGAGAGAGAGAGAGAGAGAGATCTTCCATTCTTCTTTTGAACTTTCCAATGGTGGCCACAGAATTGCTCAAATTTGGCTGAACTCTTTGTTCTGCCTCTGTCATTCCATGCACAAGAACATGGTCTATTACAGTAGCTCTAATTTCTCTTCCTCATCCTCCTCTTCCACCACCTCGTATTTGCACTCTTCTGTACCTCTCAGATTGACGGATGCACCCGTGCCATCTGTGCACTTTGAACTGGCTTGTATTTTGTATATTAAAATATTTAGAAACAGGTGTGAAGAATTTTATAATGATTGTGTGTAAACAACGACAGCCGTGTTGCAGTTGTGCTTAACTTTTGCATTCTTGTGTTTATGGTTTTGCATCACAAGTTCATCACAGAGCAAATTGTGTCTTAGTGAGTGAGAATGTGTTTAGAGTTTTGCAAAAAAGAGTGCATGAGATCTGCACACAGTGTCTAAATGGCCTGAACTGGTTTAAGGTTTTGCCGAATTTGGTTCAGAGAATGGGGTTTAGTGTTTTAGCAAATGTGAAAAACTGTAACATGCTTGGATACAGCACTCTGTGAACAGCCAGCTTCATTGGCAATGAATGTTTGTCGCTTACTCTCCTTGTGAAGGGTGTCAATGATTGTCTTCTGGACAACTGTTATATCAGCAGTCGTCCCCATGATTGTGAATCCTATAGTGAACCAAACTGAGAGACCATTTTGAAGGCTCAGGAAACCTTTGGAGGTGTTTTGAGTTGATTAGCTGATTGGCATGTCACCATATTCTAATTTGTTGAGATAGCGAATTGGTGGGTTTTTGTTAAATGCAGTTTAGTAGTTTTTTCTTTGTTTACTTAGTTAAGCATTAAACTGCTAGCAAATGTTAGCAGTAGCAGTCAATTACTGCAAAAATAACAAAAGGACATAATTACTATTGTAAAAAGTAGACATTTAGCAGACAAATATTCACATTGTTTTAAAACAGGGTAGAGAGAGCTATTAGGCAGACAACAACAAAACCTGTACAAAAACGTCTCGGGTTACGTATGTAACCCTGGTTCCCTGAGGGAACGAGACACTGCGTCATCAACGCTTTGGGGAATGCCATTGGCGAGCCCGCCTCTGAATCAGTCTGTAGCCAATAGGATGACGGGAGTGACGTCACCGGGGGCGGTGACGTAGGCGACCAGGAAGTATATAAGCATGTGCGTTTCAAACCGGCTTCAGCTTCCAGGAAAGAAGCGAAGCGCGGCAGGAATGCGGGAATTATGGTCAGAGACGCAGTGTCTCGTTCCCTCAGGGAACCAGGGTTACATACGTAACCCGAGACGTTCCCTTCCGGGAACTCAACACTGCGTCATCAACGCTTTGGGGAACGATATACCAACTATCCATAATTCCAAGTTCCTGCCCAGTGGTGTTTGTCTGGGAAAGGAAAAAGGAAAGCGTTGGGAAAAGGAAAGGATCAGGCCAGGAAGAGCTCTCTGCCTGGGGTTACCAGGACAAAAGAGAATATCCCTCTGTCTGGGGGACCAGCCCAGAGCGAGAGGGCAGTGCCAGAAGATACTTACCTGAGGGGCACTGATGGTTCTCCGCCTGGGAAACTGCCAGGACGCGAGAAATATTACACCTCTGTCCGGAATAATGCCAGAGCAAGAGGGAGATGGTATATACCTCGGCCCTCGGGCTCACGGGGAAGGAAGAGCTCCGCCTGCACTCAAAAAAATAGCACTTTGGTTGAACATGATTTAATCGTGGACAGTGGTTCCACGTGATTACACCACATTATCTTGACAACAATGGATGATGTTAAACCAGCTTGAAATATTTGTGTTCATTTAACATGAACAGATGACATTCACTAAACAAGATTTAAATACTTATTTTTAACTTGAAACAATGGTTTTTATTGAACTTTAATTAATCATGTTATCTTAAATTTAATCCTTGATGTTAGGCTGATATGTTTACATCACTTCTAATGAATCCCATTTAGTCAAGTTACTACTATATGTTATAAAATAATGAATATCACACGTTTTTTCCCCATAATTCAATGATGACTACAGAGGCAGCAAATATGTAATAAATTCTTTTTACTAGGGAACAGCTTAAGCAGGTCTCACAGTTTCAAAAACATTTCAAACACTTAACACACATTAGGCCTGAATTTGACAATTTATATAAAACACAAATGTGTACAGAAATGTTTTCCTTTACAGTGCAAAATGAAACAAACAGGTTTACATTCCTACATGTACAACAACCCATTAATAAAACATAAATAGCAAAGTGTGTTTGCTTTTAATGCATTTAATGCAAAAGAAAGTAACCTCTGATTCTAAAGAAAAAAATTATGTTTGGGTTACGTTTGTTCATCAAACTGCTTGTGTCCATCAAGCTGTCTGTAAATGTATTCTAATTCCAAAATGTGCCCGGATATTTTTTGTAAATTAAAAGCAAACACAATGTGTGCTATGTGGAACATCTTTGAAAACTATTTAAAATACATTGTCATTCAAACGTCTTTCCTTGAAGAACAGTCAGAAGCCATTAAAGGGATAATTCACCCAAAAATGAAAATGTGATGTTTATCTGCTTACCCCCAGGGCATCCAAGACGTAGGTGACTTTGTTTCTTCAGTAGAACACAAACGAAGATTAACGAAAACCGGTGCAGTCTGTTATTGATTTAATGTGAGTGGATGGGCACCAAACCTTTGAAAGTAACAAAAAACACGCACAGACAAATCCAGATTACACCCTGTGGCTCGTGACAATACATTAATGTCCTAAGACACGAAACGATCGGTTTTTATGAGAAACTGAACAATATTTATATAATTTTTTACCTTTTATACACAGCCACGTCCATCTGTCCTGAGCACGTGCTCATCATCCGACTTGTTACCCGTGTACGCGCTCTGGTGTAGTTTATGCAAATGCCGGAAGGGGAAATCGGTGATAAAAAACTATTTCGGGTCAGTTCACGCAAGCAAAATAATATTTTACCTTTAAATCGGTTTGAACAATCAGCATATAGCAAGTAATTACCGTTTTGAATAGCCAATATACCCAAAATCTCTGTGCACTGTGTATACTACGCCAGAGCGCGTACACATGTAACGAGCCGGATGAAAAGCTCGTGCTCATGACAGTTGGACGTGGCTGTGTATCAAAGGTAAAAAAAATGATATAAATACTGTTCAGTTTCTCACAAAAACCAATCGTTTCGTGTCTTAGAACATTAATGTATCATCAAGAGCCACAGGGTGTAATTTGGATTTGTCTGTGAGTGTTTTGTTACTTTCAAAGGTTTGGTGCCTATCCACTTCCATTAAATCACTAACCGACTGCACATGTTTTCGTTAAAAATCTTCGTTTGTGTTTTTCTGAGGAAACAAAGTCACCCACATCTTGGATGCCCTGGGGGTAAGCAGATAAACATCACATTTCCATTTTTGGGTGAACTATCCCTTTAAAACAGTCATTGGGGAAAAAAAAAAAAAAAAAAAAAAAAAAAAAAAAGTGTTTAAAAAGGACAAGTTTGACAAAAACATTTTTTAAATTTAAATAGTAACCATTAACTAACCCATGAGTCATTGAAACCCTTGATGGTTTTCCTTGACCTTCTTTGGGTGAGTTAAGGACAAATGTAATTAAGGAAACTATTCCTCTTCACATATGCCTTGACGTACAAAAAAAAAAAATCTAATCAATAAAGGCAATAAAAATGTGTGAACATGAAACATGAACATGTTTTGACCATTTCACACAAAACACAGTTTCAAGGTAAATATCAGTCTGTTCATCAGTCCTTTTATGAGGTGTAAAAAGCTTGGTCTTGAGGGCTTGAACTGGGGTGGAAAGTTTGTGTCCATCAAGCTCCAGGAACACTTTTTGCAGGAGTTCAAAGGTGCATCGAAGTTCCTTCGGATAACTAAGATTTAGGGCATAAATAAGCCCAATCAGCAATGCAACACCATTAGCTACATTACCAAGCCCTTCTAGTGCTGTAACTCCTTCAAGAACTACTCCAACATCCGCAGGTTCATCTCCAACTTCACATCCGATGACAAAAACGCCCATCACCATTTCTTTGGAGTGCAGCTTCAACGTTGGAAAAATCGACATCCTATAAACAGAAACAAAGTACATTAATGTACTAAAAAAAAAAAAAAAAAAAAAAAAGTATCGTTATACACAAAATATTGTCAGAATATTCAGGCAATAATACCATGTACTCCTTGATGAGATTGTCAGGATCCTCATTTAGGTAGACAAACAGGGCTTTGAGGACACACTCCCTCTTAACATTAATACAGACACACAGTGGCGGTTCTAGACAAATTTGACTAGGGGGGCCAAGAAGGGGCCAGTGTTTAACCAGAGGGGCACATTAAAAAATGACAACAAGTGATATTTAAAGATTATAAACTTTATTTTACTTTAAAATCATACAAACATTTTAGGGATGCTCATATTGACCGTTCACTGTTAATCGACAGTAAGAAGTACTATAAGTTAAACGGTTTAATTATTTTTTTACGTTTGCTGCATGGTGATAGAAAAAAATAATGTTTACTCACGGGCGCGTGTCGACACGTGCAGTGCGGCTGTTTAGACATATTTTGATGAGTAAGCACCTGCTTTACCTTCTCTTAGTTTGTGTAACTGATGTAGTAGCCTATGTGCTGCACGATAGCAATGGCGATGTTGCGTTATCAGAGAGTGAATCCATGAATAAATGAATTCAAATTCTGAATTAATTATAGTCTTAAAAGTGCGCGCTCCCCTTACAATCACTGGAAAGCTGTCACTCATACATTACTGTAGTTCATCGCAATCTCTCAAAGTTAATAAAAGGTAATGAAATCACATTTACACAGTACAATTAATCTCTTATTTACATCATGTCTACACTTTCTTTGTTTTAATGAGAGAGTTCTCAGAGGTGTAGAGTTTCAGCAGAACTAAACCGGCACTTGATCATGAACTAACAACAGGGTGTCTACAGGTTTGACCAAGTTAAATTTAAGACATTTTAAGACTTTTTAATACCATTTTCAAACAAAATTTAAGACAAAATTGAAAGTCCCGCAAAAGTCTAGCACAAAACTATGAAGATATTTTAAATTATTATTTTATTTAACTGATTATTCTTGGGAATATTCAACAGAAAACACTATTCCAGAAGAAGAAATTATTTTCTATTCCATGACAAAGTCAAGGCTCTCACACACTTTGAAGCCAATGTAACAGTGTAACAAACACGGATTTTGAGTCATGGATCGGATCATTTTTCGGATCAGCAAAAAAAAAAAAAAGTTTGTTTTTTCCTAATTACTGAATGCTTACTTTAGGTAGGCTACTTCTCATCCACAGCAAAAACTACTATCTGAACTAAAGTTCAGTAACAAAACAAGAACAATTACACAAATGACAAGTGTAAATGAATACAACATAAAGTTAGTAATAAAATCAATAACACTAGTATTCAGGAGGGGAAATTTAATAATTAATTGTAAAATAACTAGTGTTTCTCACTGCAGGTATTTATAGGACGCTGTCTCTTTAAGGCCAAATGCCCAAACCGAATACTGGCACGCATCTCTTTCTCAGCTGTTTCGGTTCACTGAAGACATAAACGACTGTTAAACAGAATACCAAAACGGGTATCAAGACATGACTTGGTATGTACGTTTCCGTTCAAATAGCAGTTAAAGAGGAATCAATCTGTGTGAATCGCGCCGCGCGCCTCTCTCTCCTCTCTCTCTCTCTGCGCGTGCTCGCGCCAGTTGTGTGCGGCAACGTAAAAACATGTGCTAATTATAAACTTTTACTCTATGATGGTTAAATTTAACAGCTAATCTGCGATTCAAATGCGTGTAGTTGGGCGGAAACCCGCTAAATCTGGCAACACTGAGGCGTTGTCAAGCAAGCGCGTGTCTAGCAACAGAACAGATTTAGAACCTGCGCAGGAGATTCTCCTCAAAACGATAAACTTTTCATTTTCAAAGTGTAAAAAAATTAAGACCCTTGGATTTAAATTTAAGACAAATTAAGACATTTAAAGGCCTTATTTTAGGACAACGGAATTTAAGACTTTTTAAGGATCCGCGGCCACCCTGAACAATGAACAGCTGTATATTTTTATTAACTAACATTAACAAAGATTTTACAAAGCCATTTACAAACTTGATTTAATTATCAGTGTGAAAAACAAAAGTAACACGGTTATGTGCAAGAACAACAAGTCACTCACGAAATGAAATTGTTTTGCTTACTTTCGACTCTTGCAACAGGAGAAATAAATCGTAGCTCCTCTATCCAAGAGTAGTTCTAATTGTTGCTGCAGTGTTTGTGTGCGCCGCTCTAATTTACCCATTTAAGTAGAACGATGCGTCGCATTAGTTCCGCTTTTGGCGCTCGTGTGTAAAACCATAATTAATTTATTTTATTTTATTTGGTCAGTACGGGGGGCCACAGGGGTGGCCAAGGACATGTCTACAGGGGCACGGGCCTCCCTTGGCCTCCGTGTAGAACCGCCACTGCAGACACACCAGGGAAAATAAAGAAAATTAGTAACATGTACCAATCAACTAATACATTTTCAAGTCACACAAATCATAAGTAAGAAACAAATGATTAATTTATCTAGAAAAACAATTTTTGCAGTTGTCATACCTGTGTAAGTGGCAAAAGAAGTTTCCTTATCCTTTGTCCCTTTCTTGGCAAAGATCATCATGAGACTTGGAGTGTGTTCATCCAGCTTTGAGAAGAATTTTGAAATTAAGGCAACAGTTGTTATCTGTGCAAATTCAGCACAAACCTAAAACAAAGAGAAAAACACCAAAACTTTAATGTATGCCCAAAAAAGCTAGCTAGCCTATGTGTTCTAACTTGCTAATATGGCAAAATTATTTTATTTGACTTATTGGCATTTTAATACATTTAATTTTATGTAAAATCCCACTTAAAGACATTAGGGTGAATTACCTCATTTTATTGGAACAAAGCCAGCCATCTGCTCATAAAGTCAGCAATAAGTGGAGACTCTTTGACAACCTCTTGTCTTCTCAATGCAAATGAAAGGTCCACCGTCCATTAATCTTCTCAGTTTGCTTGTTGTTCTTCTTAACCTCAGAAAGAAGGGAGACTCTGACTTATACATTTTTCATAAATTCATCCGTAGGCCCATCAGTCGACATAATAAAACAGTTGGCAAAATTGTTTCTAATTAGACTGATGCAAATATACGAAAAAGTTACCTGTTTGTTTGCCGTTTAATTCAGTTGATGGCGTGGTCATCTCATTTAGGCTTACAATCGTGCATTCTGTCATAATAACACATCAGTATCAACCAACAAAATAAAACAGTTTGATAATATTGTTTCTAATAACAGTGATAGAAATGGATGAACACGTACCTGTTTGTTCTAAGCTTATATTCCAGTTAATGGCGCGGCGATCTATTTCAGACATGCGCAGCAATAACACATTTGAATGTTGCCGCCGGGATATGCAAATTGCGTCACAACAAATTTCCGCTTCCTTTAGGTTGAGAATGTCGTTTTTTTTTTCAGGCTGTTTTGACATTCAGTCTGACTGACTTAATAAAAACACATTTTATATGTGCAACTGACTTTTATTAAACATTATTTGTATCAGTCTGATTTATTATCTAGATTTCTTCTTCTTCTTCTTCTATGGATTTACTGGCGGGTCGCATATCAACTTTTTCGGTGCATACCGCCACCTCCTGTGCTGAATGTGCTGAGTGTGAAGTGATAGGTGTATATTGTAATGTCAATATTCAATTTTTAAGTCCACTATTCTTAATGAATTGTATGTAGTACAAATGTATAGTTATGTAATTCTCTTCTAGTTTCTTCTCTCAAAATAAAAGTTTTAAAATTAGTAATTATGAATAATTTGATGTGCTTTGTTTTTCAAAACTTAGAAAGTAGACATTAAACCAAATAAATATGAACAACAGTAAAGGCCTTATTTTTTTTTTTTTTTTTTTATAAAATTTTCATTTATGTTGCTTTGCACTAAATGTGCACAATAAATGTTTCTTATTAAACTCCACATTAGCTTTATTTTGTCACTAGACATACTAATAGGCTAGTGTGTGCTTCATTCGACACAAACCAAATACCCTTTAAATGGATATAATGCATTGTCTTTCAAGTAACAGCAATTTAAGACAAATAACAAACCTAAAAACACCAATAACCATTTAATTGCACTTCTATAATTATGATCAAGCTATAAGTTAATAAACAAAAATATTTAAAATAAAAATAAATATTATGTAAGTTATTACAGCCTATATATATATATATATATATATATATATATATATATATATATATATATTTTTTTTTTTTTTTTTTTTTTCAGTCTTAACAGTTTGACTGAGCTAAGTGATTGAAACATGTACTTTTAAAATGAAAACCTCATGTTAAACCAACGAGTGACAGTTTTAAGTCAGTTTAACATGACACAATCATGTTGAAATGAAAAATAGCCAAAATGGCATTAATTCAACATGAATTGCTCAGGTAAAATGAACAAAACTGAAAAATCATTTTTTTGAGTGTGGGAAACTGCCAGGACGCGAGCGGAATCACATCTCTGCCTGGGACGCACCCAGCGAAGAGGAAGAATGATGTGTACCTCGGCCCTCAGGCACACGAGGAAATAGTCCAAACTCCGTCTGGGGAACAGCCAGCACGGGAGGGACTGGATTGGCTCCGCCTGGAAAACTGCCAGGACGCGAGTGGGATTACATCTCTGCCTGGGAAACTCCCAGCGAAGAGGGATCTGATCCGCCTCGGCCCTCGGGCACACGAGGAAAGAGTCCAAGCTATCCTAGACAATAGTCCTTTGTCGGGGCGCACCCGGACAAGAGGGACACAAATAGTGCCTGGAAGCTCTGGCCAGGACACTGACATGGGCTCCGCCTGGGAAACTGCCAGGACACGAGCGAAATTACATCTCTGCCTGGGGGGCACCCAGCGGAGAGGGAACTTCTACCTCGGCCCTCAGGCTCACGAGGTATATCTCCTGTCATCTTAGGACAGAGGAGCCTGGAGTGGCTCGTAGGTCTAGCTCGTAGAACCTAACAAAGGTCAAAGGTGTAGACCAACCCGCCGCACTGCAGATGTCCTGGATAGGGACACCTGCCATCAGAGCTTTCGAGGCTGCCATGCCTCGAGTAGAGTGAGCTTTGACGCCCATCGGTGATGGGAGGCCAGAGGACTCATAGGCAGTAGTTATTGCATCCACAATCCATCTACTGATAGTATGCTTAGTTGCCGGGAGCCCCCTCTTAGGGGGACCGTAACAAACTAGCAGTTGCTCTGACTTTCGCCACAGTTCAGCTCTGTGGACATATGTGTATACTATACACATGCAGTATACTTCCGATGGTCGTTCTCCACGAATGGAGGAGGATAGAAGGCCTGTAGGGTGACTGGCTGTGGTACCACTGTTGGGACCTTCGGTACATACCCTGGTCTAGGGTAGAGAAACGCTTTGGCCAAACCGGGCGCAAAGTCGATATAAGAAGGGGCCACTGAGAGGGCCTGAAGGTCTCCTACTTTCCTCAGAGAAGTAAGAGCCAACAGCAGCGCCGTCTTAATGGTAAGGAAGTGATCTGAAATCTCCTCTAAGGGCTCGAAAGGAGGCCTACAGAGGGCTTCAAGTACCACAGCGAGACCCCATGATGGGGTTCTGGGTGTCACCCGTGGCTTTATCCTGAGTGCACCACGAAGGAAACGTGTGACCAGAGGGTTCTTACCCACTGACACGCCACCAAGAGGGGTGTGGAAGGCCGATAATGCCGCCACGTAAACCTTCAGGGTGGAGTGGGCTAACCCGGTGGAGAAGCGAGACTGCAGGAACTCCAGCACTGTACCAACCGGGCAGTGAACTGGGTCAGCGTGTCGCTCTCTACACCATGAAGTGAAAAGTTTCCACTTTAGGCCATAAAGTTTCCTTGTAGAGGCAGCTCTAGAGTGAAGGATGGTCTCAGCAACCTCGGTTGAGAGACCCTCACTTATGAGATGCGCCCCCTCAGGGGCCACACCCATAGTTTCCACTTCTCTGGGTGGGGGAATCTCCTGATTGGAATTTACATTTACATTTACATTTATTCATTTAGCCGACGCTTTTATCCAAAGCGACTTACAATTGGGAATACAACAAGTGATTCATCCTAAGGAGGCAGATCAACATAGGAAGTGTTCAAAAATACCATATATCAGGCGTTGTTAGAAGAGTGCAGGCTAGAAGGAGAAGATCAAGAAAGAGAGGAAAAACAGGCTAGAAGGGAGGATTTTTTTTTTTTTTTATTGAGTCAGATAGTGTCGAAAAAGATGGGTTTTCAGCAGTCGTTTGAAAGCTGTTAAGGAGTCTGCATTCCGGATAGGGGTGGGAAGATCATTCCACCAGGCAGGGACATTGAACGAGAATGTTCTGGACAGTGATTTAATACCTCTCTGTGGTGGTACAATGAGGCGTCTTTCACTAGAGGATCTCAGTCTTCTGGAAGGAGTGTAGATGTGTAGTAGTGAATGGAGGTAGGCAGGTGATGATCCGGTGGCTGTCCTATATGCCAGCATCAGTGTCTTGAATTTGATGCGTGCTGTAACCGGTAGCCAGTGCAGGGATATGAAGAGAGGTGTAACATGGGCCTTTTTGGGCTCATTGAAGACCAGTCGTGCTGCTGCATTCTGAATCATTTGTAGAGGCTTGGTTGTACATGCTGGAAGACCAGCTAAAAGAGCATTGCAGTAGTCCAGCCTGGAAATGACCAGGGCCTGGACGAGGAGTTGTGTAGCATGCTCTGTTAGGAAGGGCCTGATCTTTCTGATGTTGTACAATGCAAACCTGCAAGATCGAGCGGTCTTAGCTATGTGGTCTTTAAAAGTCAGTTGGTTGTCAAAGATAACACCCAGATTTCTGGCTGAAGTTGATGGGGTAATTGTTGATGAACCTAACTGGATGGAGAAGTCATGCTGTAGAGATGGAGTGGCAGGAAAGATAAGGAGTTCCGTCTTTGCTAGATTGAGCTGTAGATGGTGTTCCTTCATCCATGCAGAGATATCCGCCAGGCAACCTGAGATCCGTGCAGCTACCGATGGATCGTCTGGTTTGAAAGAAAGATAGAGCTGTGTGTCATCAGCATAGCAATGGTAGGAGAAGCCATGTGCCTGTATGATGGGGCCCAGAGATGCAGTGTATATGGAGAAGAGGAGAGGTCCAAGAACTGAACCCTGAGGAACCCCAGTGACCAGTTGATGAGTTTTGGATACCTCGCCTCCCCAGGCCACTCTGAAAGACCTACCAGAGAGGTAGGATTTGAACCAGCGAAGTGAAGTCCCTGTAATACCCAGCATTGAGAGGGTGGACAGGAGGATCTGGTGATTCACAGTGTCAAAAGCTGCAGATAGGTCCAGCAAGATGAGTACCGATGATTTGGACTCAGCTTTTGCCGTCCGCAAGGCTTCAGTGACAGACAGTAGCGCAGTCTCAGTTGAATGGCAGCTTCTGAACCCTGATTGGTTAGAGTCCAGTAGATTGTTCTGTGAGAGGAATAAGGATAGCTGGTTGAAAACAGCCCGTTCCAGTGTTTTTGCTATGAATGGAAGGAGGGAGACAGGTCTGTAGTTGTCTATGAGTGAAGAGTTAAGTGTAGGTCTTTTGAGCAGTGGGGTTACCCGGGCCTGCTTAAATGTAGTGGGAAAAGTGCCTGTGAGAAGAGATGTGTTGATGATGTGTGTGAGCGCCGGTAGGATTGTAGGGGAGATTGCTTGGAGAAGGTGTGAGGGGATAGGATCTAAAGGACATGTCGTCGGATGGCTGGAGAGGAAAAGTTTGGTTACTTCTGCCTCCGAGCAAGGACAGAAGGAGAAGTGGGGGGTTCCAGCCGTGATTGTGGTCAATTTTAGTTCCTGTATGTGTGGAGCTGAGAACTTATTATTGATCGATGTAGTTTTGTCTGTAAAAATGTGGCGAAATCATCAGCTGTTATAGAAGTTGTGGGAGGTGGTGGAGGGGGACAAAGCAGTGTATTAAATGTTTTGAAAAGGTTGCGTGCGTCCGGGGAATTGTTGATCCTGTTGTGGAAGTATGAAGATTTGGCTGTATGTACTTGGGTAGCGAAAGATGAGAGCATAGACCGATACATACTGAGGTCGGATGGATCCTTAGATTTGTGCCATTTTCTCTCGGCTGCCCTAAGTTTGGAACGATGCTCACGAAGAACATCGGATAACCAAGGGGTTGTCGGAGCAGATCGTGCTGGCCTGGAGGAGAGAGGGCATATAGCATCTAGACAGGAGGTAAGAGTGGAGCATAAGGTGTCAGTTGCTACATTAGTGTCCAGGGATGAGAAGTGAGTAGGAGAGGGAAGGGAGGAGGATACTAAAGAAGAAAGATGGGAGTGTGAGAGAGAGCGTAGGTTTCTTCTAAAAGTAACAGGTAGAGGGGTTGGGAGTGCACAAGTAGCAAGATGTAGGTCAAATGTAATGAAGAAGTGGTCAGAGATGTGTAGGGGTTTGACCACAATGTTGTCTGAAATACAATTTCGCATGTAAATGAGATCAAGTTGGTTGCCAGATTTATGAGTGCATGTAGTGATAACACGTTGTAGATCAAATGAAGCTAGAAGTGAATTGAAGTCAGCAGCATAGGGTTTGTCAAGGTGAATGTTGAGGTCCCCAAAGACTAGAAGTGGGCTGCCATCCTCTGGAAACGAGGACAGCAGCCCATCCAGCTCTTCTAAGAAGATGCCAAGTTGAGTAGGAGGGCGGTAGATTACCACAATGTGGAGTTCGATTGGAGATGTTACAGTGATTGTATGAGATTCAAATGAACTATAATTGCATAGAGGAGAATGGGTTGAGTATTTCCAGTTGTTAGAAATAAGAAGTCCCGTCCCCCCGCCCCTTCCAGTGTGACGAGGGGTGTGAGAGAAGGAAAAGTTATTAGAAAGAGCAGCTGGGGTTGCAGAGTCTTCTGGACGAATCCAGGTCTCAGTCAAACCTAGAATGCTCAAACCAGATTGCACAGAAAATGCTGAAATGAAGTCAGTTTTGTTGACAGCTGATTGACAGTTCCAGAGTCCAACCGTGAAAGAGAAAGGTTCAGTGGAAGAAGTGTCGATAGGACGCAGGTTAGATATATTGCGTCTAGGAGGGCTATGATGTCCGAGAACCATACTCGGGTCGGCCAGTATGGGGCTACTCACAGTAGACTGACTCCGTACCGGCGTACTCTTTCTAGAACTCCCGGGAGCAGGGCGAACGGGGAAAAGGCGTACAGACGGAGCCTCGGCTACGTCTGTACCATGGCGTCCAGTCCCAATGGAGCTGGAGGCACTAGAGAGAACCAGAGGGGACCTTGCAATGTCTGTTGAGTCGCAAAAGGTCCACCTGAGCCTGGTCGAACACTCTCCATATCTGCTTCACCCCTCAGGGTGAAGCATTCCGTTCTCCGAGCCTCTTGACCAGGTGCACTGTTGGAGGAAAGCGTATGACCCAGGGGATTCTAACCACTGACAAGCACCGAAAAGGGGCGTGGAAGGCCAGTAATTCCGCCACGTACACCTTTTGGGTGGAGTGGGTCAACCCTGCGGAAAGCGAGACTGCAGCGACTTCAGTACTGTACCAATTGGGCAGTAAGCTGAGTCATATTTGGTGCTGGTTACACCACGCAGTAAACCACTTTCCCTCAAGGCCATAGGACTTCCTCATAGAGGGAGCTCTGGAGTAAAAAGGATGGTCTCAGCAACCTCGGTTGAGAGACCGGTCTCCATGAGATGTGCCCCCTCAGGGGTCACCCTCAAAAACTCCAGGGAGTAGAACGATCGGGGGGAAGGGTGTACAGACGAGGCCTCGGCCATGTCTGTGCCATAGCATCCAGTCCCGCAGGAGCTGGAAGCAGTAGAGAGCACCAGAGGGGTCATTGCGATGTCTCATGAGTCACAAATGAGTCCACTGAATCTGTCCAGACACTCTCTAACTCTGCTTCACTCATTCTGGGTGAAGCATACATCCCCGGGCCTTGGCCCCTGCCTCGACAGGTCGTCTGCTCTCATAAAACACCAAGATTTCCTCCACATGTCCAGGGCACGTAGGCATTGCCGCGTGACCTTGAACTTGCGGAATGAATTTCCCCCTCGGGGAAAATCCCTTGGTCTTGAGCCACCACTGTAGCGGCCTCATGTGCAGCAGGCCAAAAGGTATCACGTTGGCTGCTGCTGCCATAAGATCTAACAGTACTTGAAACTGTTTGACAGTGAGTGACAGGCCTAGCTTGACCGCATTTGCTGCAGTAAGGATCGACTCAATCCGAGCAGGAGACAACCGTGCCTGCATCGTGGTCGAATCCCATACGACACCTAGATAAGTGGTTCTCTGTAATGGAGACAGCACACTTTTCTTGGCGTTGAGTCTCAACCCCAGTTCTTTCATGTGAGCGAGAGCAGCACCTCGATGCTGCCCGGCTTACAGTGGTCGAGTATATGGATGCTCTGGAATCATGGAGGAGCCAGAGCCGCATCCACACCCTCTGCGAAAGTTCGGGGGGGAGAGTGCTAGGCTGAAAGAAGAGCTCCCTGCTGTTGTTGAGGAAGGATGGAGACATTCTTAGATCTATCGTGACAAATTCGTCCTCGGACCTGATTTGTGACGTAACCGCCAGTCTGAACTTCAGTTACTCTGACTGAAAGATTCAACTGTCTGAGATCTAGGAAGGGCCGTAGCCCCCCATCCTTCATGAAGAGGGACCACCTCGATGGTCCCTGTCTAGAGCCTGCTCGGAGCCCACCTCGGTGGAAGCCCCGCGTTGAAGGAGGGTTTAGATTTTAGATTCTGAATGTTAAAAGAGATCGAAATGATTAACGAAAATTAACGAATATAAACGAATAATGTCAGAAGAAGATGTCCCCTCCAGGTCACCGTACAAACGAGTCATTCTGGCTTAGAGCGATGTTTGCTGCCGCTTCAGTTCAGTGCTTTACATGACTGCCCCCTACTGATCATGTCTTTCCTATGTCAATGTATTTTCCGTGTTCCCTTGGAATACACTGGCGAGACCACTTTACTTCCCGCGGGCATTTTAAATGGCCAGATCTGTATGGTTTTACTAAAAATAATACCAAAACATGGTTACTATAGTTAAACCATGGTAATCACAAGTTAACAATGGTTTTGCTACACTATGTAGTTTCACCATAGTATTTGTATAAATAGTCATCAATCTGCAAAAAAACATGGTTACTATACTTTTAATATAGGCCTAATAATACCATTGTTAATTTTCATTAGGACAAAACATGACCCATAATAATGCAAAAACATGTTTAGTTTTAAGACTTTTCTATAAATATGTTGTCACAGGTCGGGGCGGGCCAATCCGGCTGCACCCACCCCTAAGACCCGTTACCACCCTTGGGGAGTCGGACAGAGGTCAGGCAAGGACGACAGACAACGAGGCTTCAAATAAACAGTATTTTATTGAGTATAAAATGGATAAAATTTAAAATGGTGAGTCTTCTGGGCAGGGTCGTTCCGTCCTACGGGCTCACGACTGACCAGAGGCTGCTGCAGGACAGTTCTATTTCGGGTACGTACTCCTCTTCGTCAGCAGGTGACCAACAGAGAACTCACGGCTGGAGGGCTTCACCGCAGAGCAGTCGGTGAGTCTTCGGATACAAGATCCTCTCGAGGGGCTGGCAGACACAAGGCTTTCGGCAGAAGAAGTTCACTATAAAGCAGACAGGTGAGTATACAGGCACGTAATCCTCTTCTTCAGCAGGTGACAGACAGAGAACTTACGGCTGGGGGATTTTACTGCAAAGCAGCCGGTGAGTATACGGGCACGTATTCCTCTTCTCCAGGTGACAGGCAGAGACTTGTGGCTGAAGGGCTTCAGGCTGGAGAGCTTCGCTGCAAAGCAGCCGGGTAAATATACAGACACGTAATCCTCTTCTTCAACACTGACAGACAGAGAACTTACGGCTGGAGGAACTTACTGCAAAGCAGTCGGTGAGTATTCAGGTACAAAATCCTCTCGAGGGGCTGCCGACACAAGGCTTACTGCGGGAGTTTACTGCAAAGCAGACAGGTGAGTATACAGGCACGTAATCCTCTTCTTCTACACAGACAGACAGAGAACTTACGGCTGGGGGATTTTACTGCAAAGCAGTCAGGGAGTCTTCCGGTATGCAATCCTCCTGAAGGGCGGTCAAATAAAGCATTCCAATATCTGTGGAGTACAACAATGTTAGCCTCTTCTTACATCTTGGAACGTGATAGAAAACTCAGGTAAGTATGGACATCCAGCAGGTTTAAGTTCACACTTCACACATCAAGACGGTGCATCACATCACTTCATCCCAGCAATTCAACACTCAGTGGAAAATACATATAAATGGCCGTTGCCCATTCTCAGACCTGGCATTCACGTTGAGGAGTCCCATAGACAGGAAGAGAAGATGGAGATTGAGTGATCTTCTCACAGTCTCTCACAAACAATCTTACTGTACAGCGGCTTCCTTCCTCCAGTTGCATTAATGTGCTCCTCCTCCCACACTCATAGTCCCGCACCCGTCTCTCAGCCCCACTTCCTCTCCTCCTTCTATCCCCTCATGCTGCCTCCGGGATCCACAGTCCCCCCGGAAAAGAAGAAGAACGCCCTCCAGAAGAAAAGGAATTTTTCCTTCCCGTCCCCCTTGGTCTGTACTCTCTCCTCTTATCCTCCCTTGTTGGCAACATGTCCCAATCACAGGGCTTCAACTCCCTCATCCACAGCTGCCGACGATTTCAGCTAATCATCCCATTCGCGGGGATTTTGCGCTAACCCGGAACTAGCCCGGTGTTCCGTTTTTATGGGTCCGACGGGAGGCAATCGCGGCGAACATTAGTTCCACCTAACAAACTAAAATAAAAAAATAAATAAATATTTCGTCACCTCGTGACAATATATTCAAGATGTAGCAATTACTGTACAAATTTTGACATTTTTACCCCCACCATCTGATGTGGAATCAATCATTTTTTTGCATCAGTTTTGGAGGCACCGCTGGGATCCTCAACAATCCATCGAATATTGTTGATGCTTCGCAAGGCAAAATAGAGGTGTGAGTATATCTCTTCTATTTTCATGTGGCTGACTGTGTGAATTGTTGAGTCTAGGAGCTATATCTTGCAGACCCATTTCATTCAATATTCTTGACTGCAGCAAGAGAGTGAATTTGGGGTGTGCGATGGTTTAATCGTTTAAAACGGGCACGCTCTGTGATGGGGAATGACGATTGGCGGCATTAAATGTATTGTACACTGTTTAGGGGTTACTACAGTGTGGATAAATATTGTGCTGTACACTGTTCAGGAGTTACTGCGGTGTATAGCAGTGCTGTCAGTAATTCTGCTGCACAACAATATTTTGAGACACGCGCTGTTGGGGTTACTTCAGTGTGCTGGTCAGATCTGAAGCTGTTCTTGACATGTAGGCTCTGGGATTAGACTCGTCTGTTCGGTCACATTAGAGCCACACCTTGCTATTAATCATTTGATTATACTAAATTTAGGCTTAAATAATTGTCAGACGGTTTGTAGAATCATTCAAAATATAACTGCTGTGAAATTAGTGTTAAGGAAATAAATAACTTGATGGAATTTAAGTAAAGAATATAAAGATAAATCCGAGTAGAGTAATTCTATCAGTCTTTGTTTGTGGTGTCAGCATACGGAGTAATGGCTTTTGCACTTAGGAAAGATGGTCCAACGAAATCTCTTTCTCTTACTGTCCAAGTAGCCTTAACTGACTTGGGAGATAAGGAAAAGGATTACCAGAAAATGATAAAGATGGATTTAGAGAAACGTAGGGACCGCACAGACAGTTTGAATGGCTGATGAGAGAAGTTAGTGAAAGTAAAAAGCATGTAGTATGCACATGTGTTGAATTGTCTGTAGATTTCTCAGGCAAGGCTAATGTTGACAGATAGGAAATGGCAGGATTATGCTTCTGAGTTAAAGAATGCAAACAGGCAGACTGGTAGGGATGTTACTGATAC
Organism: Garra rufa; assembly: GCF_049309525.1. Lineage (NCBI taxonomy): Eukaryota > Metazoa > Chordata > Actinopteri > Cypriniformes > Cyprinidae > Garra > Garra rufa. The sequence goes on along the minus strand of NC_133380.1, from coordinate 36,067,965 downwards.
TTCTGCTAACAGAGGTATTCAGGGTGCAGCAAGTTCTCCTGGCAGTTTGAAGAAAGCTGGAGTGGTCAAGTGGGGACGTATAGACCAATGTGTGTCCGAGATCTGAATGGCATTGAAAACGAAAATATCAAATCAAACTGCACTAATTCTAAATTTTTGGGATTGTTTATGGTTCTGGACATATTAAATCAGATTGAAGCTGACATATTGTTGACAAGAGGGCAGCTGATTGGTCCCTCATTGTCTACACCTATACTCAATGAGGCTGGAATTCCCAGAATGAGTGTCAATGCTGTGATTCAAACTGTGAAAGAATTCACTGATTCTTCAGTGATTGAATATTTCTCTGAAAAAAATAACATATATATATATATAGGTCTGTTTGACTGCAATGAAACAGTTTGTTTATCGCATGCTGGCCTCCACCATGGCTAAAGCTGTAAACATAACAGAGACTCGTCACAAGTGAAAATGTGCAATTTTTATATTTACTGATGTATGGGCGAAAGACTAATTTTACTTTTAGACTGAAAAAAAAAAAATCAGCAGAACATTAAACTGAAAGGACGGTTGTGATATTTAATTTTTAGAATAGTCAACATGATGATTTAAAGATGTCCAAACCCATATTTTATTAGATCTCATGGTTCTTGAATGCACATTTCCTAAATTGCAAGAAAACAGCAAATTCTGAAAGAACACTGTTTAGGATGTCCAGTGGGAAAGAGCGGTTATCAGTGTGAATGAGGTGATTTCTCAATGATGGGTAAGATCCTCTTTTGGCCAAGTGGAGGGCAACCTAAGGCAGGGGGTCACCGCCACTGGGCACCTGCCCGAGACAGGAGGTGTTATATGTGAGACTGTTGCGGAGTTGAGCGGATGCTTGATAGGCCTAAAGCATCAGGGGAACTGTACAAAGTTACAGCAGGCAATCTGCCTTTAAAAATATGATTTGATATGATTTGATTATTGACAACTTGGGATTGGGAATTAATATGTTTTTTTCTTTTAATCAAAACTACATTAAAGGAGTTAACAGTCATTAATAATGTGATTCTTGTTATGCCTGCTATTCTTTTAATTGTGGTATCTATTTTCATACTCAAAGATATATATAACTTTTGAAATCTTTGAATAATTTTTAACCTTTTTAAAAATGGTCTAAATATTTCAAATAATTTCCTCAGAAATTGGAAGATGGTGTTGACATATCAGAGCTGTGACACAGGAAATATTAACATTAGAAATTAAAATATTATAAAACTATAAAACACACCCGGATCCAGCGGCTTTATTCAACTACCAGCTCAATCATGGACCCAGTCGAACAACTACTTCAGCTGCAACAAGCACATCTACCCATTGAGGAATATATTCACCTGTTTTGTAAGTGTTCACTTCAAGTACCTTTTTATGATGAAGTGTGGCTTAAGGACACATTCCGCTTTGGACTTATGAACCCACTAAATCACTGTTGCCTGGAGGGGAATTTAAATGCTCATTGGAGGACTATATCCAGTATGCGTTGTTGCTATGTGGCTCTCCGTTAACTGTGGATGTTTTAAAAGAGCCACAGCACAAGATGTCTGCTAGCTCAGAGCCTCAGCACAAGATGGCCGCCATCCCAAAGCCTGTTCACAAGATGGCTACCATTTCAAAGCCTGTTCACAAGATGGCTGCCTTTCCTGAGCCTGTTCACAAGATGACTGTCCTTCCTGAGTCTGTTTTCAAGATGGCCACTATCTCAAAGCCTGTTCATAAGATGGCTGCCTTTCCTGAGCCTGTTCACAAGATGGCTGCCTTTCCAGAACCTGCTCACAATATGACTATCCTTCCTGAGTCTGTTTTCAAGATGGCCACTATCTCAAGGCCTGTTCATAAGATGGCTGCCTTTCCTGAGCCTGTTCACAAGATGGCTGCCTTTCCAGAACCTGTTCACAATATGACTGTCCTTCCTGAGTCTGTTTTCAAGATGGCCGCCCTATCGGACCCAGCTCACAAAAAGACTACCCTGCCCAAGTTCTCTCGCAAGATGGCTGCCACCCCAAAGCCCGTTCACAAGTTGGCCGCCATCCCCAAGCCTGTTCACCAGATGGCCGTCTCTCCTGAGCCTGTCACAAAGATGGCCGCCACGCCAGAGCCTGCTGCAAAGATGGCCGCCACGCCAGAGTCTGCTGCAAAGATGGTCGCCATGCCAGAGCCTGCACCCAAGATGGCCGCCATCCCTGCTGAAAAAACCAGCTAATACCAGCCTAGGCTGGTTGGCTGGTCTTAGCTGGTTTAAGCTGGAAGTAGCTGGTTTTAGCTGGTCTCCCAGCCTGGCCAGGCTGGAAAAGTGGCCAAAACCCCTCTAAAACCAGCCTGCCTTCCAGCTATGACCAGCTAAAACCAGGCTGGTTGACCAGCTAAAACCAGCCAACCAGCCTAGGCTGGTTTTAGCTGGTTTTTTCACCAGGGATGCCCAAGCTTGCACACAAAATGGCCGCCACGTCTGAGCCTGCACGCAAGAGGGCCGCCATACCTGAGTCTGTCGTCAACATGGTGGCTACTGCATCAGACCCTCACCCTTCCATGGCCTATCTGAGACTAATATCCAGTTTGGAGGACCTACCACTGCTGTCAGTACGAACAGTTGGTCTCTTACGGCCAGCATCTGCTAACTACATGTCAGCCAAGCCAGCTTTCGCTAAAGCCACGTCAGTCAAGCCAGCATCTGCTAACACCACGCCAGCCAAACCAGTGACTGCTAATGCTACGACAGCCAAGCCAGCTACTGCCAATGTCACGTCTGCCAAGCCAGAGCCCGCTCACGTCATGTCAATAAGACCACAGCCAGCTAGCGTCATGTCTGCTTCTCTTGAATCCACCCCGACTGCTGTTTCTGCCAAGTCAAGTCATGTCACAGCTGCTCCAGCCAAGCCATGCCCAGTCACAGCTGCTCCACTAAAGCCAAGTCCAGCTGTTCCACTAACGCCAAGCCCAGTTACGGTTATTCCACTAAAGCCTAGTCAAGTCACAACAGTCCCAGCCACGCCAAGTCAAGTCATAGCTGATCCTTCAATGTCAAGCAAGGACTCACCCGAGCATCCAGAGCCAGGTCATGTCTCACCCAAGCCCTCGCTCCCAAGTCACGCAGAGTCAACGCTCCCAAGCCTCACGCCCACTGACACGGTGGGCATTCCTCTGCCAACTGCGTTACCTGTTATGGCAATCGCCATTTTGAGTGTGTGGGCTGCACACTGCGCCCCAGTGGCCTCTTCTGCCCATGAGTCTGTCCACAAGTTTGCTCTGGAGGCCTCATCTGCACGCATGTCCGTTGCGCCTATACCTCTTTCGGAGGTGGCGTGCATAGCGGAACTCCACGCTCTGCCTGCTCCGCCAAGGTTTCACGCTGTGCCCGCTCCGCCAAGGCATCACGCTCTGCCCGCTCCGCCAAGGCTTCACGCTCTGCCTGCACCGCCAAGGCTTCACGCTCTGCCTGCACCGCCAATGCTCCCTGCTCTACCTGCTCCGCCAAAATTCCCTGCTCTGCCTGCTCCGCCAAGGTTCCTTGCTCTGTCTGCTCCACCAAGACTCCCTGCTCTGCCTGCACCGCCTAGGCTCCCTGTCATCTCTGTCTCGGCTTTTGGGGCCGTTCCAGAAGTCTCTGTCTGCCCAGTAACGGCCACGAAAGCCGTTCCTGAAGTTCTCGTCTGCCTAGTCACGGCTATGGAGGCCACGTTTTCCCATGAACTCTCTACTCCTCTCCTTGCTCTGTCTGCCTCCTCTGTCTCTACTCTCCCCAGGTCCCAGTCCATGATGCGGCCGCCTGTTCCGCCCTGGAGGGCTTCTGCACCTCCTGTTCCGCCCTGGAGGGCTTCTGCGCCTCCTGCTCCGCCCTGGAGGGCTTCTGCGCCTCCTGCTCCGCCCTGGAGGACTTCTGCGCCTCCTGCTCCGCCCTGGAGGGCTCCTGCGCCTCCTGCTCCGCCCTGGAGGGCCGCTCCGCCTCCTGCTCCGCCCTGGAGGGTTCCTGCACCTCCTGTTCCGCCCTGGAGGGCTTCTGCGCCTCCTGCTCCGCCCTGGAGGGCTCCTGCGCCTCCTGCTCCGCCCTGGAGGGCTCCTGCGCCTCCTGCTCCGCCCTGGAGGGCCGCTCCGCCTCCTGCTCTGCCCTGGAGGGTTCCTGCACCTCCTGTTCTGCCCTGGAGGGCTTCTGCGCCTCCTGTTCCGCCCTGGAGGGCTTCTGCGCCTCCTGCTCCGCCCTGGAGGGTTCCTGCACCTCCTGCTCCGCCCTGGAGGGCTCCTAAGCCCCTTGCTCCGCCTCCAGTTCCGCCCTGGAGGGCTTCTACGCCTCCTGCT
>NC_133380.1:36032575-36063130 GCF_049309525.1 Garra rufa | reverse complement strand
CCAGAGGGGGGGAAATCCCCCTCATCCCTCCGGCAAATCGCACCCTGTGTGTGTGTGTGCATATATATATATATATATACACACACACACACACTTATTTTTTATATATGTATTTATATATATATATTAATGTACTATACAAATTATCAAATGAAATAAAGCCTTTATCTGAAATAAAGTTTTTTGTAACATTATACACTATACCATTCAAAAGCTTGGAGTTGTGTGTGTGTGTGGGTTTTTTTTTAATCAAAATTGATGATAGCAACATTTACAATGTTACAAAAGATTTCTATTTAAAAATAAATGTTGTCCGTATGAACTTTCTATTTATCAAAGAAACCTGAAAAAAAAAACTACTCAGCTGTTTTCAACATAATAATAAATGTTTTTTTGAGCAGCAAATCAGAATATTAAAATGAGTTCTGAAGGACCACTGAAGACTGGAGTAATGATGCTACAATTTCAGCTTTAAAATCACAGGAATAAATTACTTTTTTTTACTTGAACATTTTAATGTGAATAAATTTGTGTTTTATATATATATATATATATATATATATGTATAATATATAGGCATATATATATATACACACACAGAATTTTTTTTCAATATTTATTTATTGCTATTTTCCATCCAGACAAAAAAGTATGATTTTAATGATTCTGATTATATTTTGTACATCATTTGTATTGTACATTTATTAATATATATATATATATATATATATATATATATATATATATATATATATATATCATGGGCGTCGGAAGCAAAATAAATGCATAGCACGAATATGTCCTTGATTGCGACGAAGATAATCGATCTTCCATCACTCTCAAGGGTTCAGGAGCCAAACGAGTATCGAGGCCTGTTAAGGTCGACAATTCTGCAAGATGCTTCAATATTGATCTTGTCCTGTCACCTACATACACGTAAAAATCTTCTGAAACATTATTTCTCTGTTCACGCTCCACTTCATCTGCCAATGAATAGGCTCTATGCACGCTTACTTCCGCGTTTGACGCAAGGCTGCTATTCCGTTTCCGGTTGGAGAGGTTTGAAGCGGAGAAAAACGCGATTATGGCAGAGTCGACGAATTTTACTCGGTGTTTGCAAGAGTTGCCCAAATGTACAATCACTGATGTGCAGTACAACGCCACAGAGCAAACTTGAGAAAGGTTTCAAGTTTTATGTGTCTTCGTATCTGTGCAATTATGAAGGTAAATTCAGCTAACCTGAACCGCCTGAACTGAACTGCTATTATTTTTATACCGATGAAGACTGGCAATCCCACTGCGAGTCCTCTGCACAGAAGGTGGGATGTGGGTGAGCAGAGGGACTGGAGCAGCAGGGAGGGTGGGTGGGAACCCACACAGTTCAAGTTCATACATGGCCAGTTCATACATGGCCTCCGTGGCCAGAACCGGGCAGACAGGAATCTCAGGACGACTGGACGGAACCAGCGGAGGCTCTGGAAGGCTGGGCGGAACCAGCGGAGGCTCTGGAAGGCTGGGCGGAACCAGCGGAGTCTCTGGAAGGCTGGGCGGAACCAGCGGAATCTCTGGAAGGCTGGGCGGAACCAGCGGAGTCTCTGGAAGGCTGGGCGGAACCAGCGGAGTCTCTGGAAGGCTGGGCTGAACCAGCGGAGTCTCTGGAAGGCTGGGCGGAACCAGCGGAGTCTCTGGAAGGCTGGGCGGAACCAGCGGAGGCTCTGGAAGGCTGGACGGAACCAGCGGAGGCTCTGGAAGGCTGGACGGAACCAGCAGAGGCTCTGGAAGGCTGGGCTGAACCAGCGGAGGCTCTGGAAGGCTGGGCTGAACCGGCGGAGGCTCTGGAAGGCTGGGCTGAACCGGCGGAGGCTCTGGAAGGCTGTCTTGAGGAGCGGGCTCTGGACGACGCTCTTGTGAAGCGGGCTCTGGACGACGCTCTTGTGAAGCGGGCTCTGGACGACGCTCTTGAGGAGCGGGCTCTGGAGAACTGGACGACCCCAGCGGAGATTCAGGAGGGCTGGGCGTCTCCAGCGGAGACTCTGGAAGAGCAGGGCTCTGGCGGCGCAGTCACTGGAGGGCGCTCTGGCGGCGCAGTCACTGGAGGGCACTCCGGCGGCGGAGACTCTGATTTGACGGTAGCCATCTTGCTTGCAGACTCTGGCGTGGCAGCCATTTTGCGAACAGTCTCTGGAAGGGCGGCCGTTTTGTGAACAGGCTCTAGAGTGGTGCTATGTTCCTCCTTAGCGACATCCACAGTGAATGCAGAGCCGCTCAAAATTAGTGCATAGTCCATAAAGTCCTTTAAACTACAATTGAACTTTCCTTTAGGGAACCATGATTTAATAGGCTCATTAAGTCCAACATGAAAAAAATCCTTCAAAGCAACTTCTTCAAATGGTACGTAATAGGATAACTCACAAAACTGCCGTACATAGTCCTCAATCGATAGATCTCTCTGACGTAGACTAAGTAGCTGGTTGACTGGGTCCATGTTTGCGCTGGTGGTGGGATAAGGCTGCTGGATCCTGGTGCGGCTAAGTCTTCTGTCACAAAGGGAGTCAGAGACATGCGGATCCATTTGCAGCATTTATTGAGAATGGTCAAACGGCAAGAGTAAACACCAGAAAACAGGAACAACGTAGGTAATCCGGGAAACAGTTCCATACTCAAGCAATGGTCGCAATGGCAGGCAGCAGGGATCAATAACGGGGTACACAGTCCAGAGTCATACACAGAGAATCCAACACAGAGATAAACGCTTAGAATTACGACCATGGGAACAATAAGACTTCGCCAGGTGGCTGTGTGTGTGAGTGGCTTAAATGCATGTGGGTAAATGTGAAACAGGTGTATGCAGCAATCAGTTCAGTGGGAAACGAGGAGCAGCTGTGTGCAGTGATTGGTGCAGTGGCTTATGGGGATTGCAGTCCAGAATGTGTGTGCAAGAGTTCATGATGAGATAGACCAGATATGTGACAATTGCATTGTCATTTTGAATATTGTATTGCCCTTTTGCATATTGCATTGCAAATTGAATATTGCTACACATATGCTTCCATACCTAGAAGACATAATACAGAATTATGGGGACAAAGAGGTTTACAAGGACAGTGTGATGTCACGATGACATCACAGCTCATTATAATGAAATCAGTACACACAAATATGATAACACCCTGCACTGCAAGGACAGTAGGGTTTACTAGGACTGTGAAATCATAATAATAAACTATATATATATATATATATATATATACACACACACACACACACACACACACACACACACACACACACACACACAAAATATATATATATATATATTACAATTTTTAAATGAAAAGGAAACTTATTTTAAAACAATAATAATACTCTTTTTAAATCAAATTTCAAGTTGCAGTTTCTTATGCTAATAAATAAATATATTGTGATAATTTACAATAGTTTTCTGAATTATCTATAGTTTTGGCAGTAGTACTAATTCCAATATATGGATTACATGAAATTGCATTCTTACAGGATTTTTTTTTGACCAAATACATCATAAATTTTGATTATGTAATGGACAACATGCATTTTATGTAGTGTTTCATAATGGACTACATGCTACACCTGTTTAGCATTACATATGTAGAAACATTTTTCTCATTTATGTACGGAACTCTTAACGAAGATGTGTATGGGATGTCTTATAATCACGTCATATGAGTGAAAGGTCTAGCATTCCCTGACAGTTTAATGAAACAGTAAACATCTGAGAATAAAAAGTAAAAAAGTAAAAAATCTTGCTCTGTCATGCTGCGATTGATATATAGGGTCCATAGGGAGTTATTCTTTCAGTTCAAGAATGTCATCTAAACATACAGTCATGCTGTTTAATCACATTCAGAGTGAAAGGGCCTTAAAGATTGCCTACTGAATGTCTATAGAAATACAATGTTTGCCTCCTTCAGACTTGACTGCAGTGAAAACAACACATTCACAATGAATCCTGCTGAAGACAGATTTTAATGAAGCACAGACTCACTTAAAACTGATCAAAGTGAAGAAATAATTCCTCATAATAAGAGAAGCATCTCAGTGATGGCAACATTCATTTTGGATTTAGTACAACAGCTTTAAAACAGTCAATGTGAACACATTTTGGTAGACTTGGAAACAATGCAGATACTTCATATCACATTAAAACAACACAAACAAAGAGAAACCTGTTTGTTTGACTAAATATTTATGTTTGCTCTTCGCCAACTGTAGAATATTGAAAATTTCATTCAAAACTAGTTTAATGAAGTGTACACTGATTTTTAATGTTTTTTTTTTTTTAAAGAAGTCTCTTCTGCTCATCAAGCTTGCTCTTATTTGATCCAAAGTACAGCAACAACAGTAACATTTTTAAATAGGTTTACTATTTAAAATAACTGTTTTCTATTTGAATATATTTTAAAATGTAATTTATTTCTGTGATCAAAACTGAATTTTCAGCATCATTTCCCTAGTCTTCAGTGTCACATGATCCTTCAAAAAATCATTCTAATATACTGATTTGCAGCTCAAAAAAAATTATTATTTTTATTATTATTATTAATCATCATCATCATGTTAAAAACAACCAAGTCTAATTTTTTTTTAGGTTTCTTTGATGAATAGAAAAAAAACCTGTTTTAAATATTATTGATAATAATAATCATAATTATTATTATTAATCATCATTATCATCATCATCATCATGTTAAAAACATGGTGTTGGTAACACTTTCTATGAAGCCCCTATTTATAATACATTATAAGGGTATTTCTAAGGCATTATAATGAATGCATAATGCATTAAAACTTTATAATATGTTATATCATCTCATATAACCATAACAACAATTATAATACATTATAATACTTCAGTATTTGAGGTTATAACTTTTAAGATTATGATTATTTATAACACACAATGGACGCCATATTATATCTATTTCATTTATAATGGACTATATCTGTCATAGTTCTGTCTGTTTTGGTCTTTGGTTTCTCCCATCTCCCATGATAATCGTTTGATGGCAATGTGTGTGGATGTTCTTCGTGTTCCTGCCTGTTATTCCAAGAAGATATTAAATATAGTGTTTATTGTAATCTTGTCTTTCGTCTCGTCCGTCCAGCACGTCACACCCATAACAATATCATATTACATTTATTTTTTACATTATATTATGTTTTATTTTGCTGGTTCCCATTAGTCTATTTATTATAAGCTTAAACTTTCCAACAGTCAACTAACACTCCTTAGAGCATTAGTAGACTTAGGTTAAGGTTAGGCTATAGGTAGAAGGTTGATGTACGTGCAAAGTTACTTATAATATAATATAATAGTTTGTCTTTTGGGGAAACATCAACATTTAGTGTTGCATATATTTAGCATACTAATAATAATTACTGCTAGCGGACATGGAGTTGCAGAGTTACTTATTAAAAGCTGTCTAAAGGGTACCATCAAAATAATCAAACTGATAATACAAATGTGTCATTTCACACATTCATCTGATCTGATGAATGATTTTCTTTGGGAAATATTATTATTGTTACTTATACAATAAGTGGTATTTGTATGCTTTAAGTAAAGTGACATGAGTAACAAGGTAAGATATGAGACTAATAATACATTATAACTATGAGGAGGTTATCATACTCTTAAAAGCTATAACCACAAATAAGTAAAAATTATAATACAAAAACTGTTATTATGAATACTCATGAGATGAGATGATATAACATATTATAAGGTTTTTATAATGCATTATGCATTCATTATAATGCCTTAAGAATACCCTTATAATGTATTATGAATACGGGCTTCATAGAAAAGGTTACCAAATGTTTTTAGGTTTCTTGATGAATAGAAAAAAATCCTGTTTTAAATATTGATGATAATAATAATCTTTGTTCAATAATTCAATATTTCAATCAAATGAAATAATAATGTTTCTTGAGCAGCAAATCAGTATATTAGAATGATTTCTGAATGATCATGTGACACTGAAGACTGGATAGTAAAAATAATATATTTTAAAATATTACGGGTTTTCTTTATTTTGGAGCAAATAAATGCAGGCTTGGTGATTCCTTAAAAACATTATCTTACTTTTCAAAAACTTTTTAAATAGTAGTGTATGTAAGCTACAACAACAGCAAGGAAGAAACAACACTTTGCAAAAAGTAAAAACAGTTTTACAAAAACAATTTACAAAAGAGTAAAATAGTCATTATTAAGTGCAACAATCTCTGACAACTAGGCTGCAAACAGCACTATGAACTAACCTTCAGATGAACTAACATTCAGACTTCTTTTGAGTGTAATACCTCGGTTTCTCATGAAATCTCTGATGTTTTGTACTGACTGGTTTTTCAGTCCAGGCTCTTCAGCTTTTTTGCACTGAAGACATTAGGATTTAGAAGCCAAATGTCCTTTGGCGATATGCGCTTGAAATATTTAATCACAGCGGCAACTTCTGCTTTTGGCCACACCATCCTTCTCTTCCTAGTGTTCTCAGGATGTCCAACACTTCCAGCCACTAAAAAAAACAACAACAACAACAACAACAACAACAAAAAGTACTGTAAACTGCTGTCATTAACTTTTACAATTTGCTTTATACAATGTTAATGAGTGCATGTAATGAAATAAGTCATGCACAGTTTAGAGGTTTTAAAAAATGCTTACAATAAAAGTCAGAGAAACAGGATTATAAGCTGGCTGCTTTTAATGAAAAACAAACAAACAAACAAAATGTGCTAAGCTTCACTCTGAAAACTGTTAAAATGAAAGCTTGATGGTAAAAATCAAGATGCAAATATCAGTATTGCAATTTTAGTTTAACTGTACAATTTATAATTTATACTGTCTGTATATATATATTATTATTTTGCTGTGTAATAGTATTACAATGCATTTATTACTGTCTGATACTTTAAATAATTTATTTCAAAGAATCACAGCTGTGCTGATATACAGCCATACATTATGTTTCTATTTATATATATATATATATATATATATATATATATATATATATATGGTCCTGTGTGAAAAAGTGACTCCATCATAAGAAAGAGACTGGGCAAAAATTTTGATGATTTACAGTGCCTTGCGAAATTATTCATACCCCTTCATTTTTTTTTCACATTTTGTTATGTTGCTGCCTTATGTTAAACTACTTTAAATTACTTTTTTCCCCACATCAATCTACACTCCCTACTTCATTATGGCAAAGCAAAAATTAGGTTTTTAACATTTGTGCACATGTATTAACAGTGGTGTCAAAAGTATTCACATTCATTACTCAAGTAGAAGTATAGATACTAAGATTTAAAAAGACTTTTGTAGAAGTTGAAGTATCAACTCAAGCTTTTTACTCAAGTAAAAGTATAAAAGTACTGGTTTCAAAACTACTTAAAGACCAAAGCTTAGGCCGCGCCACAGGGGCCTATTGTGCACTACCCCACCTCCCCAAAAAACATTTCTAAAGGCCATAGTGACTATGTTATATTAAAATGTTAATGTTGAAAAATTTGGAATGCACTAGGCTACCTGTTTTAGCTGCATATTTGCCCATTGAAAATAAACGCATTTTATTACAATGCAAATAGGCTACATTAAAGAACCATAAATGTGTACTACTGAGCATTAACGTGTTTCATGGAGCGGAAGATATGATGATTAGTTGCTGCCTATAAGTATTGTTATCGCAACATTGTCAATCGCGTTGTCAATCGCAAACTATTATTTATTCAAACGTCTTTCTATCAAACTACCTACTATAGCTTCATTTGCAGAGGATGAAGAGAAAGCACCCGTTTGATAAATAAGCAAGTAGTCGAGAAATAATAACTTGTAAGAAATCATCTTTTTTGAGTAATGACCCGAACACTGGCTATATCCTTGCTGGAGTGCAGGGCCTTTATTTAAAGTAAATAAATGAATGAATAAAACAGGACAGAATCAAATAATGTTAGATACTGAATTCAAATGCGACTTTTATTAATAATTTATAAAATTAATAATGCATTTTTGTCCTATAAAAATGCATGCAGTAAAGCATTGATTTTGAGCTAGAATGCAGGACTTTTATTGCTAAGAAATTCTGTAAAAATTACTTACTTTTGTAGAACACAAAAGATATTTTGTAGAATGTAACCAAACATATTTGTTTACCCTTGATTTCTACTCTATAGACACAATTTTTGAATTTCTCAAAGTATCTTCCTTTATGTTCCACAGAAGAAAGAAGTTCATACAGGATTGAAATTACATGATGTTGAGTAAATAATGAAAATTTTTATTTTTGGGTGAACTGTCCCTTTAAGAACTTTAATATGTATAGTAAACACCTCATTTATATAAGGCACTGATATTTATCTTTAATCAGGCTCTTACTGAATTAACATTTTACTCCAATTAAAATGAATTACAACTTAATATTTAAAAAGAAAGAAATTATTGCTTAAAATCCAGATATTAACTGACTAGTATTAGTAAGATGTCGTCACAAGAATAAATTTACAATGGTTGTTTTTTTTAATAATTCATAATAATAAACTATGAAATTTTTAATAAAAAAATGACAGTAATTATGTATTGACGTTTATCACTTTACCTCCTCATGCAGCTGTTTTTAGCAGCCCAGCAGAACCTACAGAACCTTTAATGTTCTCATATCACACAACTGGCAAACACAATTCTGTGTTAAATCTAAATGCGTCAAGCAACTTGAACTTGCGCTATTTATCACTTTGCATCGCGCTGTGCGGGTGACTGATTCCGCCACGTCACACTTTTGGACTATTTGCAGTTTCGAATGTCATTTAAAATAGCGCATACAGGCCTGATAGTGGAAAAAATTCCTGAGCCTGAACTTTTTTTTTTCCCTTGCCCCCCGAGGTGAGTGGGGTGGAGGTACTATGTATGCGACGCACTTTTAACACATAACTTGTTGGTTCAGTTCAGTCAGATAAAGGTTTTTTTTTTTTTACAAAAAAAGCTTATAGATTGGCATTTCAGCCTTTATCCCATTAAAATGAATAAATCAAGTATATAATGCATAACATTTATTTAAAACAATGTCCTAATTGTTTAGATTTTTAGAAAGCACATTAACTTCTTTCACATTTACAACTCTGTGTTTGCATAAAAAACATTGGTCGAGATTTGCAATAATCTGACCAAAAACAGCTAAAAATTTGGACGTGCAAATTAATTCTATGTCACGAGGGGGCGCTTTAGGAGCGCTGAAATATTACGGTTTCCCTAAGAATGGCTGAAAGCAAAGCAGCATTAACGCTGTTTTATCAGTCATGAAATGAAAATGCCAACGACACGTTTCTGAGGACAGTCGCTTCCCTTCAGATACATTCATATAAAGACAACAGTGCCGCGTTTTGACTTTGAAAGTGCAGTGAGCATATTTATTCAATGAAATCATTGCCTCTTAAAGTTTAATCCAGCTCTATCGCGATTCTCGTCTTTCCGTCCCCAACTGTAAGACCTCTTAAAATAATTAATCCTCTTCTTTTACTATTTAAAATATTTACCACTTTTTATGGCCTTAAATTTGATACAACTAAATTGAGTTTTAAGGACCCCATGAGCCCTCTACTTCAGGATAGCCGTCGGGCAGCCGGTCAAATAATGTTGGTAGCCCGACTGGAAAACCCAATAGCTCCGGGACGTCGGGCTAGCGATTTTGCGAGCCCTGTAAATATGCCTTTATCGAAATCCTTAATGTCTTCCCTGGCTTCATGAACATATCCATGAATTACGGTTTGAGTTGCCAGTAGGAGACAATTGTACAGTATGGGAGCTAAAAACACCTTCGCGCATGGAGCATTGCCTTAACCTGTATCAATCTATTTGACAAAGACACAAGGCCCGCCCCTTCCCTACTTCTGATTGGCTCATCGGCTAGAATGTGACTTGTTTGAGTCGTTGAGCGTCAAGCTGCTCTCTGACCTGCACATCTCAGAGAAATGACAGATCAATATCCGCGAACCTGATTTTTTTTTTTCCCCGCAGCCACAGTACGCCGGAAATCCCCTGCGCATAATGTGCGGGAGGTCTGCCTCTCTTCGGCGATCGGGCCACCGGGAATGTCCCGGTTCTCCCCGATGGCCAGGAGTGTGACGTGATTTGTGTCATGTCACGTGCAGGTGTGATGGATCGTGTACAAACCAATAGGGTGTCGGAATGGTATATGTTTATACTTCTCATCCAACCACAACCAAATTCACTCTATGTGGATGGCGCAATTTATCTGGATAGTTTTTTTTTTGAACGATGACATGAATGAAAACTAGCCGAAAAGAAATAGGAGTAACGAGTCTATTTTTAAAATGTAAGGAGTAGAAAGTACAGATAATTGCGTGAAAATGTAAGGAGTAGAAGTAAAAAGTCGTCTGAAAAATAATTACTCCAGTAAAGTATAGATACTCAAAATTTCTACTTAAGTAAGGTAACGAACAGGGCCGGCCCTGTTCATCTGGGGGCCCTAAGCAGGATAATTTTGGGGCCCTGCCTTGCAAAAGCATGCAAAAAAATCGAGTATTGCCAGTAGCCAGGTTTCCATCCAAAGATTTTTTTTGTGGGAAAAAAAACAAAACAAAAAAAAAACAAAAAAACATGTAAAGCTTCGGAATTTGCGCTTTCGACATAGCTGATGGAAATGCCTTGTCGATTAAATTTCTTATGTGTCAAAACAATCTTTTTTCGTTTAACTTTAGAACATTAATTCTTAATCCATACTTCAAATGTCACAAAAATCTGTTTGGAAACACTTTTTGTAGAGAGGCAAATAAATGTGAGGCAGCGTCCCTGTTCGTGTTGCTAATGTTAAAGCACCGTTTTCCAGTTCAAAAAACGCATAAATCATATTCATTTGATTAAACTGACAAGTTACCTCTCAAACATACATATCTTAATTTAATGTTCCTTTAGTAGGCTACGTTGCAAGTTAAAATGTATTCATTTTGTTCTGAAAATCTTGTTTTATGTGGATATTGGAATGATAAGTACAACATTTTAAATTAACTCGTTTTGGCTTGTTAGTAGCTTCTTATATTTTTGTTCTTGTGTTATGAGTATCGTTCCATTAAATTTAAATGATTTGTCCTAAAATGAGAGGAAATAAAACAGCATGTTTTTCAATATGTTTGACTGTATTTTATTTTGACAATGAAGCCGCGTTGTCGATCCAGTTAGTAGCCTAATGCTTAACTGCGCGCAGGAGGCGCCAGCACGCTCACTTGATTTTTTTCCCCCTTATAAAAGTGGAAGAAACTTACAATAGCCTACTCCTTCGTTTGTGGTCATATAAGAGTAGTAAGACATTATTCCAAACTATTCTAAATATTTATTTTATTTATGCACATTCACATTAAAAACAAACAGTCTGCTTTTGTAAAAAAGAAAACAAAAAGGATGCCGCTTTCTCAAAAGCGCATCAGAAAAAAGAAACTAAATTCTGCATAGGTTGATATTTAGGCTACTAATTGTTTCACGTTTTTTTTTCGTTTTGTTAATTCATTATTTATTTAGAAAAATATATTTTGCATATCTATTTGTTTCTTTTATATAGCTTTTATAATGTTTTCCTCCATTTGCAGAATCGCTGCAGGTGCGTGACCATGTGAATCCTCACATTCTGTTGTTTATGCTGCTTTTTGCGTGTATAAAATTAATCCATGGAAAACAAATTTAGGTATTTTTTATGGGTCACAGCCGCGTATTAATTAAAATTTCATTTAATTGTACTTTAACATAACCTTGTCGGTTAACGGTTAAAAATGACCGTCGGTTGTCAGGAGAAATAATCGAAATTAACATTCCTATTTAAAAGTTAATCAGAAAAAATGATAGAAATACAACTGCTCCTTTTTATGATTATTGTTGATGATCAAGTAAATAGTCTAACAAAGTAAAAAAAAAAAAAATACCTCTTGACACTTACATTTAGTATTAGGTTTTGTTTCAAATGGATAAAGAACAGGCTACTAGCCTATATAATTTACGCAATATAGGCGAAATTATGTATGGAAACAGCTCAAGGGCAATTTTTTTTTTTTTTTTTTTTTTTTGCGATACACCAAATCTTATGTCACGGTTTCTTTTTTTTTTTAGGGATGAGGTCATTATGCACACCATTTTATCGGTAAAAGGCCGGTTGGACAGCAAATTTCGCAGGTTTATTTTACGCATATTCTCTTTGTCGATTAACAAAAAAGTTCGAAAACTGGATGGAAACTTGGTTAGTGACAGCCACGCGCTTTGCAACGTAATGACTTGGATCACTAGTGGGGGCCCCCTAGTGGCGGCGGGGCCCTAAGCAGCCGCTTAGTTCGCCTATAGGGAGGGCCGGCTCTGGTAACGAAGTATTTGTACTTCGTTACTTGACACCTCTGTGTATTAAAAATAAAAAACTGAAAAAATCCTGTTGCATAAGTATTCATACCCCTTTCTGGGACACTGGAACTGTATCTCAGGAGCATTCATATTGCTTCTAGATGTTACTACACTTCGAGTGGAGTTAAACTGTGGCAAATTCATTTGAATGAGTCTGAAAATGCATATCAGAGCAAAAACCAAGTCCTGAGGTCAAGATAACTGCCTGTAGAGCTCAGTGACAGACTTGCGTTAAGGCAATGATCTATGGAAGAGTTCAGAAACAAATCTGCTGCATTGAAGGTTGACAGAAGCATTCTCCATAATGGAAGACGATTGGAACAACTAGGACTCTAGAAAATGTCTGGCAGCCCCCATCCAAGCTGACAGAGATGGAGAGGTGAAAAGGTGAGGCAAAGAATGGCAGATAATTGCCAAATGCAGATGTGTGCAAAGATGGTCACATCAGACCCAAAAAGACTTGAGGCTGTAAAGGTGCTTCAACTAAGGGTATGAACACTTATGCAATGTACTTATTTTAGTGTTCTATTCTTAATACATTTGTAAAATTTACACTCCATACACCATAATAATGACAAAGCAAAAACCAGATGTGCAAATTTTACAAATTAAAAATAAAACACTGAAATAAGTACATTGCATAAGTATTGTAGTAACATCTAGAAGCAATATGAATGCTCCTGAGCTAAATTTCCAGTGTCCCAGAAAAGGGTATGAATACTTATGCAACGGGATCTTTTCATTTTTTTATTTTTAATAAATTTGCAAAAATGTTAAAAAACCAATTTTTTGCTTTGCCATTATGGAGAAGGAAGTGTAGATTGATGTGGGAAAAACAAGTAATTTAAAGTAGTTTAACATGAGGCAGCAACAAAAATGAAGGGGTATGAATAATTTCACAAGGCACTGTAGTTCAGTTCAGGGCTGATATGGATTTAGACCTTGAACCAGCTCTGTGTTCTCTGGTGACACGGTTTAACTGGTAGCTGTGTTATCTGGTAAGTTTATATATATTTTAGATTTCAGAGGATTAGGTTCATTACTGCTAAGTTATGTTTTTTGTAGGTGTACAGGAATTTTTAATTTTCTGTGACATTGCAGAGGTTTATTTTTCATTTTATAACAAGTGTACAGTTTTTTTTTTTTTTTTTTGAATCTTGAGCCTTAAATCTGCTTTGTAAAAGTTTTACGAGGCATAAATGGTTTTCACTTTAGATGAGCTCAAAAAATAGATACTGACAACAACTACCTGAATTAATCATGAACTACAGTAAGAATGTATTAATAAAGCATTTATTAACACGCTGAGTAACTATTATTACTATTATAGACACTATAATGTCTAAATATGTATAAATGTACACTTAAAGTTTATTAATCATTTAGTTACACTTTCTAAATGATCTTATGAACCTGACAACTCCTAAATAACTGGTCTGTTATTAATATAATATTTAATTTAGAAATTATGAATTGATCATTAATACATTATGAAAAATTCTTAAAAACATTACAGATATGCTTATAAATCAGGAACAAAACATTTATAGCTGCATTTATAAACTGCTTACTACTGTCTATTAATGTGGAGATAATGCTTTATAAATGAAGAATTGACTATTTACTAAAGCTTTACTAATGGTTCATAGTGTATAGTTATTAGAAAGTGTTACAGAAATAATTTCTTATTACCATAGTAATAATAATAAAAATGATTAAAATATAGTTCACCCACACAAAAATTAAAATGTTGTCATAATTTACTGTGTACTAAATGTTATATTGAATCAAACTGTATATTTTGTGCTGAAGCTACTTTTTGTAATGTCTGTTTGATGCTTTAGTCAACAATGACTTTAAATTATCTTTCGGGAGTAATTTCTCAGCCAAATTTAATGTGTGATTAATTTACGATTAAAGGGATAGTTCACCCAAAAATGATAATTTGATGTTATCTGCTTACCCCCAGGGCATCCAAGATGTAGGTGACTTTGTTTCTTCAGTAGAACAAAGATGCAGTCTGTCAGTCATATAATGGCAGTCAATGGGCACAAAATCATGTTTCTCCTAAACATATAAAACATATTTGAACAATATGCTGTATAAAACAAAAAGAAATGGTATTTAAAAAAGTAAAGCTGACACACATTAGGCAACTCTTGCTTCAGGCAGTACTTATGCCACACACTGGAACAAACTGCAAGACAAAAGAAAGTTTATATAAATCAATATATCTAACTACTCCATATCTACTTTAGTTTCATGTTTGGTGAAACTAAAATGCCTATGGTTTCACTTCAATGTCCTGGCAAACCATTCTGTCCTCACAATGCAGTGTGTTTTCTGTTAAATGGTGTGTAACTCTACCTCAAGTCTCTGTCAACTTTCTATTTTGCAGATATAAAGTAAGCACACTCAACCAAAATGACACTTTACCTGTTCTGAACTTGCTTCTGGGAAGGATCTTGACATCTCAGTAACGGTGTCTGCATTCATCTGTCAAATATAGAATGAATGTACATAGATATTAGGGATGCAACAATACAGTTAGTCCACGGTTCAATACGTGCCTCGGTTTTTAACCACGGTTTTCGGTTCGGTTCGGTTCGGTTCTGATATCTTGCCACTTCAGTGTGGTTTTTTTGGAACAAATTAACAAAATACTCCTGTAAACATCTGCACACTAGATAAAGTGTGGTTTAGTATGTGTCTGCTTATTTTTTCTTTTGAGAGAGGTATAATTTTTTAGATTTTTACGCAAAATAGAATGGGTTTCATTCATACTGGATGCCAGACGGCGCCCTTGTGCAAAAAAAAGAAACACATATGCATCAAAGAAGTAGCGCTAATAACGTTCCGTTCCAGCTTCTCTAATATGGATAAAAGCATCGCTATTGCTGTAACTTATTAAAAACAAGATATAACGGTAAACGTTTTGAATGATGAAATCTAAAGACAATAAACACTCGTCTGCAATAATATATGGTTTATCTGTGTTCTTCAAGCCATCTCGGGTATTTTCATAAGCCATTGCTAATCGACATACATTGAATATGAGTAACGTTATAGAATTTATCGACTGCCTCTTTCTGTGATGAGAATCCACATCAGATCACAACATAAGGAAGTTATTTTAAACACTCGACTGATGTTGTGAATTAAAAACAAGTTATAATGTTTTTGTTTTTATAACTTTTGTTGGACAACAGGTTTAGAAAGGCTTATCATTGCATGTCATTAGAATGGAAGATGCTCTGCGTGTTGCGATATTTTTTTCAAATATAAGAGGGGAAGCGTTTTCTCATTTCAGCACATGAAATCGTGGGCAAACATACAGTAAATTCCAAGAGAAATAAAAGGAAGGAAGATATTTAGATGCACAACCGAAAAACCGCAATTCACTAGCGCGTATTGAACCGTGGATGTCGTACCGAACGGTTCGATATTATATTGAGTATTGTGACATCCCTAATAGATATTAATACCAAATATTTTCACAAGCTAAAAAAAAAAAAAAAAAAAAATACTGTGATTTCCTTTGAAACTTGCAGGAATCAAAGTACTAAGATCCAGATTTTTTTCTAACATTACTGTTGAAATACAAAATACTGCATTAAAAGGGGCTGTTTGAAAAGTGTTGTTTTATGTCTAACATCTGCTTCAGCATTTTCTGGTACAGAATTTAACCATGTAAAGCTTCAATGACCAAGCCTTATTGATGTCACTGACAGCACACTGCATTGAAAGGACAGAGCGGTTTATCAGTACATTATGACGGTTATAGTATCTCACAAAAGTTAGTATACCCCAGTAACCATTTTAGTATATCTTTTCAAGGGACAATACTATAGAAGTTAAACTTGGATATATTTTAGAGTAGTCAATGTTCAGCTTGTATAGCAGTATAGATTTACTGTCCTCTGAAAATAACTCAAAATACAGCCATTATTGTCAAAATAGCTGGCAACAAAAGTGAGTAGACCCTAAGTGATAACAGCAGTATGTTGTTTAACCATGCAAAGGCACATCCTATTCATCATGTTTATGTTTTTGTCTGTTTGACAGGACCATAAAAACTTGTGTATCTTGTATTAGAGCAGTTAAAATTAGGAGCTTTAAGTACAATTCTCTCATACTGACCACCAGTGTTAATTTTGACAGCAAATTTTGATTTAGTTTTAGTCATATTTTAGTCATCTGAATTGTTTTTAATTTTAGTCTAGATTTAGTCAACTAAATATAAGATTTTAGTCAACTAAATCTAAAGTAGATTTAGTCAGCTAAAATCTAATGGGTTTAATTAAAGTGTAATGCATTTATTAAACATTTCTCTAAAATTACCAAACACATTAAGTAGGTTTCATATTAAGGTTTTATCATGATAGACACAGATTTAACTGCTGTGATATATTAAAATGAAATTAAACCACATATAGGCTAATTATGCATTCTTTATAACAACTGGTTTACCACATTCTTCATTCTTTCAATCAGACATTTAGTTATATAAATACATTTAGATTAATCTTTATTAGGGCTACTAATGTGATTCAGCCAAGAGCAGTGAGTGATTTTCTGCCTTTCTTTTGATAACTGGGACAAACGGCCTTTGTGTGATACTGCACTAATTAAACAAAGACCCATACAGGGCATTTACAGTAAATATGTAAACACTTCATCAAAATGAAAACTTTTTTCTTCTCTCTCTCTTTTGGATTATTTTGTAGGTCCTCTACATCTACTTATTAATTTTTCTCCATGTTTCTTTAATAAACTTGTTTAATGTGAGTTAGCCATGTAGGGTTGTAAACCTAAAACTGGGGCTAAAAATGGCCCTGGACTTTCTGGCACAGAGCAGCAAACCACACCTGGTCCGCAACACACCACACCATAAACCCACCAGCTCATCATGCACAGAGCAATTTTTACCACTTACTAACATAAAAATATAACACACTGCAGAAATAAAATGCTATTTTTTAAAATGAAATTATTATCATTAACATTAATGAATGACTGCTATACTTCTTTACATTAGAATTTGTCTTTCCTGGTGTATATGACAATTAGTAGATAATTTAGAAGAATTTGTACACATCTCTTTTAGAGAGACAGTTTAATATCACTAAAGTTAAATACCTAACTTAATATCAGTCCATTTAACACAATGCTCTGCTCTAGAAGACCTGGAATTTAGTGCAGAATGTGGGCTATATTTATGGTGCTTTTTTATTGTGCTATTATTTAGAAATCATTCTGATTTGCTGCTCAAGAAACATTTCTGACTGTTCTGAAGTGACAGTAAGGATATTTATACTTAATACAAATAATTTATATTTCAAATAAATGCTGTTAACTTTGTATTCATCAAATAATCCTGAAAAGGTTAAAGTATCACAGTTTCCACAAAAACATTAAACAAAAAGTTTTTAGTATTGATTATAATAATTAAGAACAATTAGTAATAACTGAACATAAATTAGTAACTGATAATAATTAGGCAGCAAAACAGCATAATAGAATAACTTCTGAAGAGCTATACTATATTGCCAAAAGTATTTGCTCACCCATCCAAATAATCGGAATCAGGTGTTCCGATCACTTCCATGGCCACAGGTGTATAAAATCAAGCCCCTAGGCATGCAGACTGTTTTTCAAACATTTGGGAAAGATTGGGTCGCTCTCAGGAGCTCAGTGAATTCCAGTGTGGAACTGTGATAGGATGCACCCTGTGCAGTCCAGTTGTGAAATTTCCTTGCTCCAAAATATTCAACAGTCAACTGTCAGCTTTATTATAAGAACGTGGAAGCATTTGGGAATGACAGCAACTTCGCCACAAAATGGTAGGCCACGTAAACTGACGGAGCGGGGTCAACGGATGCTGAGGCACATAGTGCGAAGAGGTCGCCAACTTTCTGCAGAGTCAATCGAGAGCACTGACCTCCAAACTTCATGTGGTCTTCAGATTAGCTCAAGAACAGTGCACAGAGAGCTTCATGGAATAGGTTTCCATGGCCGAAAGTTTGGAGCATGAATCCAAGAAATACATCACCAAGTGCAATGCAAAGCGTCGGATACAGTTACTGGACTCTAGAGCAGTCGAGAACTGTTCTCTGGAGTGACAAATGGGGCTTCTCCATCTGGCAATCTGATGGACGAGTCTGGGTTTGGCGGTTGCCAGGAGAACGGTACTTGTCTGACTGCATTGTGCCAAGTGTAAAGTTTGGTGGAGAAGGGATTATGGTGTGGGGTTGTTTTTCAGGAGCTGGGCTTGGCCCCTTAGTTCCAGTCCAGTGAAAGGAACTCTGAAAGCTTCAGCATATCAAGACATTATGGACAATTCCATGCTCCAAACTTTGTTTGGAGCTGGCCCCTTCCTCTTCCAACATGACTGTGCACCAATGCACAAAGCAAAGTCCATAAAGACATGGATGACAGAGTCTGGTGTGGATGAACTTGACTGGTCTGCAGAGAGTCCTGACCTCAACCCGATAGAACACCTTTGGAATGAATCAGAGCAGAGACTGAGGGCCAGACCTTCTCGTCCAACATCAGTGTGTGACCCCACAAATGCGCTTCTGGAAGAATGGTCAAAAATTCCCATAAACACACTCCTAAACCTTGTGGACAGCCTTCCCAGAAGAGTTGAAGCTATTATAGCTGCAAAAGGGTGGACAGACTTCATATTGAACTCTATGGATTATGAATGGGATGTCACTTAAGTTCATATGCGAGTCAAGGTAGGTGAGCAAATACTTTTGGCAATATAGTGTATGTGACACCGAAGACTGACGTAATGATGCTGAAAATTCAGCTTCAATCACAGAAATAAATTACCTTTTGAAATGTCTATAGTACTTTATGTTGTCTTTTACTGTATTTTAATCATATAAATTCAGCATTCTCTCTCTCAAAAAAAAAGATAAATTTAAAGTCTTAATTATTTCAAATATTTGCCTGTTTGTATCTAAAATAATGCATGTGGAATAGCAAATTATATTTTTATTATAGCCTAATGTGTCACTTTGAAAGTGAAAGTCTTCAGATTTAAAATGATCCAGAGTCCATTTGAGAATGATATTTTAGGCTCCCAGGTTTTTTTTTTTTACATTTTCTTAGACACGTAAAATTACAGAATTACAGTTTAGCTACTATATTGCCTCAGCTCACGTTCAAGTGCTGCACAGCTCAGCTCTGTGAATGGTAAATCAGGCCTGTAATTCTGATGAGCTGAATGTCACATGTCTCCTTATGTCTCTTGTCATTTGCCTTTGTTTTGCACTGCTTGTCATTTGGTTTCTCCCTCTGTCCTCCCCCGTCTGTTTGTGATTATTTGGTTTAGTCCTGTGATTAGTCCTTGTTTGCCCATTATCTGTTTCACCTGTGTTTTCCTGATTAGTTTGCCTTTATAAGTCTGTCTTTGAGTTCTGTCTTTGTCGGTCATCGAATGTGTTCAGTGTGTGTGGAAATCCCCTGTCTCTTCCTTGGAAATCAAGATTAAAAGTATTCGTTATTTGACTTTGACTTTCGCCTCGTCAATCCAGCACCGGCTGTTACACTGAAGGCCCGGGCAAGGTTGTTACAAATGTTTCCAACAAATTTTGGTTTAATATTTAACATTCTTATTTAAATGTATTATTTATTTGAAATTTATTTGTTATTTTAGTGGTAAAAATCTTAGTCTTCCACCATCACAGCCCTATAGCCATGCCCACTTATTTACATGTGGTAAACACAGACTAAAAAAATATCTTTTACGGTGGACCTGTCATACCACAGTAGCCATATATGCCATCATACCGCCCAGCCATAGTGTAGCCTATGGTTTCACTTCAATGTCCTGGCAAACCATTCTGTCCTCACAATGCAGTGTGTTTTCTGTTAAATGGTGTGTAACTCTACCTCAAGTCTCTGTCAACTTTCTATTTTGCAGATATAAAGTAAGCACACTTAACCAAAATGACACAATACCTGTTCTGAACTTGCTTCTGGGAAGGGTCTTGACATCTCAGTAACGGTGTCTGCATTCATCCGTCAAAGAAAGAATGAATGTACATAAATATTGATATCAAATATTTTCACAAGCTAAAAAAGAAAAAAAATCATGTGATGGCCCGCGAAACGTGCAGAATCTTAAAGTACTAAGATCCAGATTTTTTATGTCACTAACAACACACTGCATTGAAAGGTCATTGAAAGGAAGCTGTGGATTCGGTTGACGTTTGAGCTCATCTCTAACGCGTTCAGAGTTTCATTGTTTGCAGCCCGGTTATTGTGGAAGTTGTATTTTGATTAATAAAATAAAATTCTAAAAATGTAAATACAAAAAAGAAAATTTAATTACTCATGCTTAACAAATGAAGCAGTTATTTTTATTTCATTATAAACTGGCCAAAAGAGACCTCCAAACTAGGATACCAGAAAAAAAAAAAAAAATGTTATCGTTCTTGCTCAGAATTTGCTCGATATTATCGGATATCACAATATTTTCTAAGGCAGTTATCGCTAAGATTTTTTTTGCATATCGCCCAGCACTATTTATCAGTACATTATGACAGTTATATGCCTACTTTTCACTAATCATTGACACACTTTAATGTCCTGGCAAACCATTCTGTCCTCACAATGCAGTGTGTTTTCTGTTAAATGGTGTGTAACTCTACCTCAAGTCTCTGTCAACTTTCTATTTTGCAGATATAAAGTAAGCACACTTAACCAAAATGACACAATACCTGTTCTGAACTTGCTTCTGGGAAGGGTCTTGACATCTCTGTAACGGTGTCTGCATTCATCTGTCAAATAGAGAATGAATGTACATAAATATTGATATTAAATTTGTTCAAGCTTAAAGAAACTCCAAGACCAAATCTCGACACTGTAAGTCTAAGATTAATTAGTTAATTTAAGCACTTCACAAACTATTGTTGTACTATGCTACCATGTTAATATGTCCCTCCTGCAATAATCTGACTCCTCAGCCAAACCTTTAACCTATCTGTAACACTAAACCTGTTCCTAACCGTACCAGTATCACACCTCAATAGCACTGCTATTATAGCAGCAAAAGTGTTGTACATTAACAAAAGCTTTTAATAGTTCCCAAACATCTGTTAAAATCCTTTGTAAATTTTAAAAACATGCATAACCATATTAATTGAAAGTTGAATGCCATTTGTAGGCATTTTAATTTGCATAAAATAATAAATCTTTAATTAGGTAATGCTTAAGTTTATTAATAAACATTAAGCACAGTATCTCATGTTTCTAGCTATTTAAACACAGTGCTGCTTGATAGTTTGTGAACCCTTTCGAATTTTCTATATTTCTGCATAAATATTAGGGATGAGCGAGTACAGCATTATCTGTATCTGTACTCGGAGTGGGCGGGGCCTAACCCGGAAATGGGTGGGATTTAACCTGGAAGTTGGTCATGTTGTCTTGAAATGGGCGGGGCTTTAACCGGTATGTTATTTTAAGCATGCAATTGACATGGGTTGATCAGAAATTGTTATATTTATTGCTGATTAGAAAACTATTTACATGACAGCATCAGCATTGAGCTTCAGATCAGTGGTTTTGATCATGATAACAAACGAACCATATACAGAACAAGTTTTGCAACAATGAATACAACACATGCGGTTGCAATTATGAAGTAAAATGTAATGAACAAGAGTTTTCATTTCAACATAACTTTCTTTTTTTAACCTTGAGCAGTGTGATTTTTTATTTATTTATTTGGTTCTTTTTTTTTTCCACACCAGGTATGTGTGTGTGTGTGTGTGTGTGTGTGTGTGTGTGTGTGTAGCTTATTCATTTGTAATATAGTTTTTTTTATACCACTACTTCGAACCAGCAGAAGGTTTTAAAAAAAAAAAAACTCAGATGAACGGCAGAGAGAGGGAGAGAGAGTGTGTGTGTGTGTGTGTGTGTGTGTGTGTGTGTGTGTGTGTGTAACTAATTAATTTGTAATACCACTACTTCCTTTTTTTATTTATTTATTTATGAAATACAAAAAAGAAAGTGTCAGACACTCAGTGAGTGAAGTAAAAAAAACTGGTCAGAGCCAATTGACTGTTTAAAAAAGAAAAAAAATTCTCCGACAGGCAGAGACGCGAGTCGCTTTTACCAAGCACCACGTCTGAACAAACCCCACGTTTACCAAAACTCTACTGGTTAAGTAAGTACTACAAACAAACCAAAGTAAAAAACAAACCTGAAGCTGAAGAAACCCTAAACGTTAACGGAAAAAAACCCGCAAACCTGAGTGACTGAGGGAGAGAACGAGAGAGAGCGCGCTGTTCTCTTCTCTTCTCAGTGTTGTGTGTGTGTGAGCAGAGCTCACATGTCGCGCCTAAAAACGTGTGGAAAACGCTAGGCGCGCCGCTTTCTTCCTTATCAACAAAGCGCTCGGGCGCTTGCGCTCCGGAAGCATCTGCCGTTTCTAAGCAACCATCAGCTGCGCTCTAGCTCCAAGCTTCGGTGCGCTTGCTGCATTCTGAAAAGTTGATTTGTTTCGCTTCCATTATGCGCGCGCAAGCCGTGCGTCTACATTTAAAATAACGAATTTGAGCACGCAAAAACGGCCCCTAAATCTGTATGTGTGTGTAGGGGAGGGGCGCTGTGATTAGTCTATCACAGAACGCAGACACAGTAAACTACCCAATGAGAATTTTTATTTAATCCGAGCACAGATATTGGCTCGTATTACTCGTATGATACTCGTACTCTGCAAAAGTGCTTTATCCGTGCCGGATACTCGTTTCAGCCGAGTATCCGGCTCAACTCTAATAAATATGACCGAAAACATGATCAGATTTTCCTGAAAGTATACAAAGTAAACCCAATCAAACAAGTGAGAGAAAAATATTTTTTTGTTTGTTAATGATTTAAGTTCTTTTAGTGAAATTGATGAAAAGCAAGTTTATGATTAAAACAAGAATAATTATCTGCCAATACTTAATTGATTTTCATACCCTATTTACAGATATTTGTTCATGGTTTAAGCATAAACTATTTTTTTTATTCTTCTTGTTGCATTTCACAATAAGTATATCTTGATTTAATAATTGTATTTTATTTATAAAGTAAAACAAAAATACTGAGGAAGTAATTTATTTTCTGCAATTCACTGAACTGCGTAAAATTCAAAACTGGTGGTGTATCATATTCAAAAAATATACAATACCTCCATAGTCCAGTGTATGGAGTACCGTACCTTTGAACTTGTTAATGAATCGCTGCTCAAGGTATGGCTTGTCAGCTTTTGATTCTATGTGGCACTCTGCATCATGTTCAGGGTTAAGCCTGCGTCGCCTAGAACCATTTTCCTTTTCCTCTACCTGCAGAAATTAAGATACAGTACTTTAAAAACACAATGTTTTGCAGAACATTTGCAAATATATACATCTGTAATGTGCTGCACCATATATACAGGTATACACAGAATTGCTTCATTCCAGTGTGTTTGATATGAATTTTGAATTTTATGAGAAAGACCCATAGTCCAAACACACTCAGACTACTTCAGGTGGTGTGAGTAGTTTGCTGTAGGTTTGGTTTTTAGTGCAGTTCACTTAAAAAAAAAACACACTGGGAAAACAAAGCACTCTGCATACACATTCATTTGAGGTAAACAGCCTCTATGTATGGCTGTATTGTACAATGAGGTTGACATGAGATAAAATCAGCACAATTAATTTCATGGTGGTTTACATAGCTAACTTTACCTAACTTTTACGTCTGTACCTCTAATTATATATTTCATAAAAAAAATTATTAAAGATGTGTTAATTATGCTAAAGAGATGCTTTAAGTCCTTTTTGTGTTATTTTGCTATTCAGACTTTAAACATTTAATTATATTAATATGTTAAATGGGACAGTCTTACCTGCATTGAAACAGTCAATACAATATTAATAAAGAATTATCAATTATAAATTACAAATTTATATTCTTAAAACTGGCTGAGCTGACCTCAGTTACAGTTAATTGACATAAAGAAGTAAAAAACACATTAAGATAGGTAATATGCAATACTGTAAGCTTTTAAATTAAAGTATAGGTTGAGAAAAAGTATATATTCCACAAAGCTCAGGAAAAAGGTATTATCACCACAGATGACAAATTAAATATTTGCTAAATTGCAGATTGTGTATTACATTAACTAATTTCTGTCAAATAAATGTTAATTTTGCGCATTTCAAGGCATATGAATCAACCCATTAACGTTAACTATAACTTACCATACGTAACGTTATGCCTTTTTCTCTTTACAGTCATCGTTTTCTTTACCAATAAAGCCATTTCAGGGAACAACGATGATTAATCCTCTCAATCACAACGCGAATTCAAGGCATTTGGATGCTTAATAAAGAGTCTATTTCCTCATTGATGTCACAGTTCTTCCAAAACTTCCGAAATACTTTTAATTATTTAGACGCAGTCTATCTTCAGCTTCTTAAATCGCATATTGATTATGACGGCGTGAATATATATTTTTAACGACTGCCACCAGAAAACAGTGCATAGATAATTAACCATACAAAGAAAAGTACTTTTATGAATCAATATTAATCTTAATCCTTTATTTACTTACCTAATTTGCAGCTGCTGCATCACTCGTCGTCCATTTTGATTGCGAGCTCCCGCAGAGACTCCGCCTCCGGTGCAGGGGAGCATGATTAACCAATCGAAATGCAGCCCGCGTTTTCCGAACGGTCTCCGCCCATTTAGGGAGAAGCCCCTGGCTGTATCCGAAATCGCCCCCTATACCCTATTTGGGCACTATTTGAGGGGACAGCCATTTCAAGTGGTATTCGAAACCATAGTGGACGTTCCCGAGTACACTCATTCAATCCCACAATGCACCGGAAAAACGAGTGTACAACCGATGTACGCTCAACAGCTAGAGATAACCCATAATGCACTGTGAGAGTCGCGCGCCGACTGAATTCCCGCGTCTCGCCAGACGATGGCGCCAGCAGCTGAATCATCATCCATCTGTTCATTTTACAACGCGCTTGTCCACTGCGTAATACAGCGTACAACACAGGTACAAATTCGTTGTAAATTGATTATTAAATTGTTTGACCAGGGTTTATACGTAAACTCCTTGATATAGTTCAAGATAAATCCTTTAATCTTACTACTCGAACCTTATGTTTTAAATTATTGTTAAAGCAATACTTTGCAAAAGCGGCAGTCCTTCCGGTGCAATTAGTGTCCGAGTTCACTCGCTGGTTTTCATTCACTCCTTCAAGTGAACTGTACGAGTGGACTAATGTAGGGAGTAGTGAATAGGGTATAGGGGGCGATTTCGGATACAGCCCCTGTCTGCAGCCTGCAGATCGAGGCGGGGCTGAATCTGGGGCGGGGCTGCACGTGTCGGCCCGCCCACATGCCTTCTCATTGGTTGTAGGTAAATGAATAATGTCGAGATAACGTAACTCCCACAACTTATCTCATTGGTGGCAAAGTAATGACGTTGAAAACATTATGGAGTTAAGGGAAATGAAATGGCAGACAAAATGGCAAAGGAAGTTACTAAAATAATCAAATTGATTTTACAGTTATTATTAGAGGAACAAAAATTATTATTAAGAATAAATTAAAGAAACAATGGCAACAACAATGGGAAGAAAATAGAAAAGGACGATGGTTTCATAAGATTCAAAGGAGAGTGGGAGAGATAAGGTGTACAGGGAGGAATAGGCGAGAAGAGACAATAATATCAAGGCTTCGGTTTGGACACACGGGATTAAATGGAACATTACTGAAAATAGGTAAACATGGCACAGGAAAATGTGAATATTGCCGGCATGAAGAAACAGTGGGACACGTCATATTAGAGAGCAGGAAATATGAAACTGAAGACAATTGACCTTATGCACTGAGCGCAATATGGAATTACCCATATAACCAAAAGATGGCAGCAGAGGATTATTGATTATGCAGCTGCCTTTTAAACTCTCTATATTTTTCAAGACCTCTTGCTTTTCGATTTATTATAAAATTACTAGTATTATAAATTGTAGTACTTTTACCTTCCTTAAGTATATAGTATAGGAAGTGCAGAAGATCCACTATAATAATTATATATAATTATATAATTATATAACTATAATAATAATATAATAATTAAATAATGCACTCAATATGAATCGATAGGAATATTAAATATTTTATAAAAATTTAATAACATCTTTTAAGTTTTATCTTGAACTCTAAAATCTATTGATCTATATATTAACCATACTTGTTACTGCTGTAGTTTTGTTACTCTAAATTTAGTCTGAATCATTTAAGCTCTTTTTTTGCCATCAGCTTGTCAGATGTTTGGTCCAGTTATTACCGTCAATCATAGCAATGAATCGCGCATATTTAGCCGAATTACTCTATTTTTTTAAACTGGCATTTGTCATTCTTGAAACGGTATACATGGACGTTTGTTCCTCTTAGACAAACAACACTTTTCTTCGATTGTGAATGGATTATGTAGATAAAAACGAACAAAGTACGCTCATATTACGGCACAGTACAGTTGACCAGAAATGAATTAGCTGGCTTGACTAAACAAGGAAGTAATCCGTGCATATGGCCAATTAATAGCGAAATTAGAAGAAATTAAAATATGTTTCAATTTAGTAGATATACTTCGGGAAGGGTCAACAGATGGTTATAGGGTGTTATTTCAATTTCTTAGAGAAATTAATGTATTTGAGCACAGAGGACCCAGACTGCTGTTTCGCGTGTCACTTATAGATCGGGAGGGAGAATCAGAAATAACTGTGAACATTATTATCTTAAATAAATAACAGTGAAATTCATTTATGTGTCGTCATAATTCATTCATGTGTCATAAACGTTTGTATTTATAAACAACTCTGTTTAACAACCCTTTTCTGTTTATTAATTTAATAACATAAGGATAGTGGACACTCTTGCCGATAATTTTCCACATTTATTTATCTTATTAACAATTAAGACAATAATAAAAAAAGCTGTAAATAAACACCACTGGTTAACATTGCATAACATGCTTGTAAATGTATGTAACCTTGGACCACAAACCAGTCATAAGCGTACGTTTTAATTGAGATTTGTACACATCTGAAAGCCGAATAAATAAGCAAAGGATTCAGCGTTTATATAAAACGTATAATTCATAAGTATAGTTTCCAACTGCATTTCCTGTTTATCGTGGCAGCGACGTCAATCCATTTCACTAACCAATGAGATGAGTTGTGGGAGGGATGTTGGCGGGGCTACACGTGCAGCCCCACCCCAGATTCAGCCCCGCCTCGATCTGCAGGCTGCAGACAGGTGCCCTTGCATTTAGGTCGTAATGTGTATAAATGAGCAGTTACAAATCCTGCCTTTAGGAGGCGTGATGGCATACACTCAAAAACACCAGAAAACTGGTTTACCCGTTTAAAAGGACATTCCAAAAAAAAGCAGGATGTTGTTCCTGAGGCTCAAACATATGCATTTATATTGTTTGAATTATAAGGACATGTCCTATGTCCTCATAATCCCAAATGTCCTTATAATGCTGGTATGTAAACTGGTGGAATGTCCTTGTAATCCACCAAAACTAACACACACACACACACACACACACACACACACACACACACACACACACACACACACACACACAGCGCATGAAGCTTCTTCATTATTGAGAGAGACTGACAGGCCAAATGGGCATGTGTGACTGTGGATTTTGTTGAATGTGTGTATGCACAGCATGTAGGTCAGTGTTTTTTTGTTTTTTTTTTGTCTGTCAGACAGCGAAACTGATTCTGTGGCAAGTCAAATCCACCACCATTGTCAGGTGCTTTTTTTAGTTTAGTAACAGGTCTTAGCTTGCCCAGTATGTGTGTGTGCCTCAGGTTTTGCCTGCATTGGGGCCTTAAAGAAATATTTCACGTTAAATACAATCTCTGTCTAGAGAATTTTGTGACATAATGTCGATTACTAGAGACTTATCTCTCTAAAAAAAGCCTAAAACGACTGTATTCAAATGACTTCAACACACTTGCAGCTTTAAAATATACTAATTGTAATAATGTAAGTGCTTGTATGAATTATAAACGTCACATTTCTCAACCTGGATTTTTGCTTTTTTTTTTTTTAAATCATATTCATTTTTGAGGTAATATACATTATGCCATCAATTGAGCTTGTACTGAACCCAATTTTGTTTTAGTGTCCCAACAAGGACAAATCAACTACAATGGGGAAAGCAGCCAAGGGTTTCCATTGCTTTCTAAAGATACTAAATTACATTTTAATGAAAAATTAAAAACACAGACACCGTTCTGTGAGGGTTAAGAGGTAGTAAACATCCTTAGCTCAGTATAAAAACAACTGAAGTCAGTAGAAAGTCCCCACCGTGTTAAAAAAAACAAGTGTGTGTGTGTGTGTGTGTGTGTGTGCGTGCTGTGTGTGTGTGTGTGTGTGTGTGTGTGTGTGTGTGTGTGTGTGTGTGTGTGTGTGTGTGTGTGTGTGTGTGTGTGTGTGTGTCTGTGTGTGTGTGTACCTGGTATTCATCACGTTGTGGGGACCAAATGTCATTCAATATTCTTGACTGCAGCAAGAGAGTGAATTTGGGGTGTGCGATGGTTTAATCATGTAAAACGGGCACGCTCTGTGATGGGGAATGACGATTGGCGGCATTAAATGTATTGTACACTGTTTAGGGGTTACTACAGTGTGGATAAATATTGTGCTGTGCACTGTTCAGGAGTTACTGCGGTGTATAGCAGTGCTGTCAGTAATTCTGCTGCACAACAATATTTTGAAATTTAAGTTATTTAATACTATCATAATTTGAGCATTTGACATCTTCAGCTTTGTCTTAAACATTATTGGGTGTCAAAGGATTAGTTGATCCTCTTCATCAAGTGTAGAAAATACTAAATACACTAATGACTGATCTTTTCTGTTTTATGTTCTCTTTCCCTTTAAACTCACCTATTGATTTATACACAGAATAATAAAATATAAAAATTGAATTACGATTGATAAACAATTTAAGAAGCATAACTTTGTCCTCGGTCAAAACTCTTTGTCTTCTTCCTTGTCGAATTTCTGTCGTTCTACGTACGTCGTCCGGCAGCTATAATTGAAACGATTGACTATGAGCTACACACAAGCGCATTTGATAGACATTCGTAGCGCCCAATATTCAATATTAAATAACTTAAATTAATTTCAAAGTCAGAGTATTTCTCATTCTTTCCTAAAGATTAAGTTTACCCATAAATGTTAATTAATGCATTAACTATCAAACATGTACTAACATGTAGTTAAGGCTGCCGTTATTCATCCATGAATCCGTATGACTCCAGTTGTAGTTAAGGATAGCCCTTTGTTAGTTCATAATTAGTTAATTCCTTGAATAATCATTAGTAGGTGATGAATTAAGTATTAATAGGCATTAGTACATGATTATTCATGTACCCTTATTGTAAAGTGTTACCACAACTACATGGATATGAATGGATAATGTGCAAACATACATTGGTAAACCCTTTTTTGCCTATTTTTCCTTCAAGGAAAATTAGGCCAGACGGTTAAGGGTCATAAAAACAATAAAGGAAGAGGAAGATAAAATCGAAGAGCTAAAGAAGGACAATAAAAAGCTAAGAGATGCAGAGATGGTCTGCTCGTACAGTGAATGAGAGAAAGTGCCTTGTTAATGGAGGGACACTGATTGATAGCCAATCACATCTTTATTTTATCTAGATTTCTGCACTACTTGAGCTGAAGTAGCACAATATTTATGTGCCTTAAAGGAATCGAACCCATGAAGTAAGCAGTTGAGAAGATCTTGGTTGTGTCATACTCGCTGTTAGAAATGATTCTTATCTTATTTTATATCGTTCATCTGTTGTAATTGCAAATGAGAAATGGACACCGGGTCAGTCTTATTTTGTTGTGTTTTGATTTTCAGTTTTGAGACAGATGGAGTAACAAGAAAATATCTGAATAAATATTAATATAGAGTAATTTTTGAAGTTTGAAGAAAAATGTATGCATTGTTTGAAATACTGTAATAGCTAAAATGTACTGTATAGTAATGTTACACATTTTCTTGTTTCTCCCTTTTTCATAAA
>NC_133380.1:36010526-36032075 GCF_049309525.1 Garra rufa | reverse complement strand
AGCATAAATGGTTGAGCAGCTTCTCTTGCAACACCCACCTTTGCTTCTTAATGGACCGTTAACGACCCAACCCAAAAGGGTCCTCACGGCATAAGGTCCACCACCTTGACTGTTAATAATCTCCCAGGGCTCAATTAAATTTGGTGCATTAGTTCCAATCAAAATTTCGACATTGGCGTCCAATTCGGGGATCTTAACACCTCTCAGATAGTCCCAATTTTCAAGATCTTGCTGGACTGGAATGTTACTTAATGACACAGGAATTTCTTCTTGTGTATACACCTCTGGTAACGCAAAGAACTGGCTGCCGTCCAACTTAGCCAACTCCAATCCTGCAACAACTTGACTTTCAACAACGTTTTCTTGACCCATAGTACATAGTAAAATATTGGTCTTCTTACCTTGAAGATTCAACTTCTTCACAAGACTGCTGGTACAAAATGTTGTTGTACTTCCAGAGTCCAAGAAGGCATGTGTCTTAAGTACTTTATCTCCTTTCTTGGATTTCACTTGCACAGGTACAATGGAGAGAGCACAACACTGATCTCCGGCCCCAGTAAACCCACAAGCCTGTGAAGACACTAGTGCATTACTAATTTCCCTTTCTTGAGGTTTAGTTACCATTTCCTTGCTGTAAATATGCAGAATAGTTGGATGTTTTAATTTGCATTCATTACAGGTTAGACGATTTCTACATTCTTCGCTCATATGACCCACCTTCAAGCATCCAAAGCAAACTCCCTTCCCTCTCAGGAATTCGATATTTTCTCGTTGAGAAACTTTAATCAGCTCTGGACACTGAACTAACAGATGAGACTTTTTTACAGTAGAGACAAAGATCCAAGCCTGACTCCTTGTAAGCACCCACCTGCCCAGATGTCTTGCATATTGTAGCCTTGAGAGCTTCATTAGGAATGGTGGCTGAGGTGGAAGTTACAAAGCTACTACCTTTGATGGTATTCCTTGTCGGTGGTTTGTTCTTATTAATGGTCTTTGAAGTAGTCAGTTGTGTGTCTGTAATATCGCCAAAAAGTGGATGAGACAAAATCTTAACCTGCGTCTCCAAAAAGTTCACCATATCTGGAAAGGTTGCTCTCAAGCCTCGTCGCTCTTGAAGTTCACAGGCTGTTGACCTCCATCTTTCCCTTAACTTATAAGGCCATCGCATTATCACGTGCTTCATGTTTGAGGGGATATTCAACTCCTCCATATACTGTATTTCAGCCATAACGTTACAGCATCCTCTCAAGAACAGAGCAAATTCTTGCAATGCCTGGACATCTTCAGTTTTAATAACAGGCCATCCAAAAATTTTGTCCATATAAGCTGATGCAATTTTTTGTTCACTACCAAAGTGCTCTTTAAGAAGACGTTTTGCTCTTTGATATCCTTGTTGTGGCACCATATGTAAACAACTTCGTACCAGCTCTTTAGGCTGTCCTTTGGTGTACTGCTCTAAAAAGTACAAACAGTCCTGGTAACTGTTGGTTTTTTCCTCAATATGATGTTCAAAAGCTTTGATAAATGAAAGAAATTGCAATGGGTCTCCAACAAAAATTTCCATATCTCTCTGTGGCAGGTTTGATGACATTTGCTGTTGCACAAGCATCGCAGTAATCTCATTTTGCTTCTGCAAAATTCCACACATAGCATCCTGGTTAACATTATTTTGCATTGTTGAAGTGTTCTGTACAGGCTGAAATATACGCAGTTGCTGTTCCTGTGCTGCTACTGAACCAACAGGCAATACTGATAAAGATGCAAGAACATTTGTTGACTGACGATGTGGTATAGCAGTGTCTGTTCCATTGATTGGTTGTGGCTGCAAATTTAAAGCGATATCTCTTATTGATGTTGTTCCATGATGTTGTACTTGATCCTCTGAACGCTGAATATTTGCAGAAAGGCTATCATCATATGCAGAGGAAACGGGTAGCGCACTTGAAGATTGCTGAACGCTGCTTTGAGGAACATGTTTAGTAGCATTTGGATTAAGTTTAGAACTTTGTCTCTCATGCGCCATGCTTGCATATAAATTCATTCCATCTGATGGAACATTTCCCACATCACTACCTTCTAGCACTGAGAGCCTTGCAGCAGCCATAGCAATTTGTGCATCAAGTTCCAGTTGTTCCTTCCTTTTTCTAAGCTTAACTCTTTCCATTCTGAGTTTCTCCTCTTGTTCTTCCAGCTGATGCTTTCTTTGCAGAGCAGCAGCCTGTTCCATCAAAGCTGCCTTTTCAGCCTTTGCCTTTAAACGAGCTGAAGATGTACTTGAACTGACATAGCTCCTTTTACTTGATCTTTTACTTGGCACATTAGAAATGCTGTCATCCGGTTTAATGTCATCTTGACAGGTAGACTGTGCCCCATTGCCATTAATCCCATTAGCAGCAACATCACTTTTAACAACAGAAGCAACACCATCATCACCAACATCACTTTCTTCATCACAATCACAAGAAGCTCCTTGTTCTCTCAA
This sequence comes from Garra rufa, assembly GCF_049309525.1. NCBI lineage: Eukaryota > Metazoa > Chordata > Actinopteri > Cypriniformes > Cyprinidae > Garra > Garra rufa. The sequence goes on along the minus strand of NC_133380.1, from coordinate 36,029,593 downwards.
CCATTTGTACACTTCTTCAATAAACGCATCATTAGCAGATCATTTTAACTGAAACCATGTTTCCTGTTTTTTCTGCTCCTCTTCAGGCAGAAAGTACTCATTGAGCAATGTATTATGGAGATCAAAGGCATTTTGACACAGAGATTCGAACCTTTTTAAGTTTTGTTGAACATTAACCACATTTTCAGAAGCATTTTCAAAAGAAGATAGATATATAACAATTTCAGACTTAAGTTTGCTGGCCTTTTTAAAACTTGCACTCCTTTCCTTTTGAAGTCTTTCAATTATCAGAGCGATTCCTTTAGCTGTAGGTTTTTTGGGTCTTTTTTCGTTACATTCACGTTGTGACTCGATGGATTTGTTTTCATTATTATGTCCGTCGCTCATTTTCAACGTTTTTGCTTTAAGAGATTAAACTCACAAGTTTAGCGTTTATTGCGTTCATGTCGTTTTACGCAGATTTATATTTCACTGGAGTTCGCAGTAAGTTATTGAGCCGTACTGAATTTTCCGTCTTTTATAATATCACTCCTGGCATCTGTTACCAATATCGTAGCCTGCTTATCAGGAAACGTCCAAGCCTTTTGCCAGTAGATAAAAAAAGATTTCTCCTACCTTATCACAGAGATTTTAGACGGCTTTGACTGCTGCGGCTCCTCACACATGCCAAACAGTTCGCCCATCCAACTCACAGCGTGTGCACCTGTTAATCAACTTCCAAAGGATCCACACGAGCTCCGTTTCCAATCCAACTTCCAAAGTATTCAAACGAAATATGTCCGCTGATATCCAAACGAGATCCGATTTCCAAACGAGATCCGATTTTTACCTTTGTATTGCCTGTTCCTCTTTCAGACAATCGGCAGGGTGGGTGGGGCTAGATCTTGGTTATAACTCACTAGTTTGTCCATTTCCAAAGAATCATAATGTCCACAACACGCAATGGTCTTATGGGTGAAGTTCCCGTTTAATATAAATTTCAGATGATACATGAACTTGGATTGTAATTTGAGCTCGTCCACCACCAGCAAACTAGCGTTTAGCAGTAAAAATCGTATGATCTCCACCACCCTATCCACCTTCTCGCGCCCAACCACCTGTGGCTTTATAAAAATACTGCCACCTAGCGTGAACCACCACCACTACAACAAAAAGTAATGAAGGGCTCCCACAACCTCTGTTAGCAGAAGTATCAGTAACATCCCTACCAGTCTGCCCGTTTGCATTCTTTAACTCAGAAGCATAATCCTGCCATTTCCTATCTGTCAACATTAGCCTTGCCTGAGAAATCCACAGACAATTCAACACATGTGCATACTACATGCTTTTTACTTTCACTAACTTCTCTCATCAGCCATTCAAACTGTCTGTGCGGTCCCTACGTTTCTCTAAATCCATCTTTATCATTTTCTGGTAATCCTTTTCCTTATCTCCCAAGTCAGTTAAGGCTACTTGGACAGTAAGAGAAAGAGATTTCGTTGGACCATCTTTCCTAAGTGCAAAAGCCATTACTCCGTATGCTGACACCACAAACAAAGACTGATAGAATTACTCTACTCGGATTTATCTTTATCTTTATATTCTTTACTTAAATTCCATCAAGGTATTTATTTCCTTAACACTAATTTCACAGCAGTTATATTTTGATTGATTCTACAAACCGTCTGACAATTATTTAAGCCTAAATTTAGTATAATCAAATGATTAATAGCAAGGTGTGGCTCTAATGTGACCGAACAGTCGAGTCTAATCCCAGAGCCTACATGCCAAGAACGGCTTCAGATCTGACCAGCACACTGAAGTAACCCCAACAGCGCGTGTCTCAAAATATTGTTGTGCAGCAGAATTACTGACAGCACTGCTATACACCGCAGTAACTCCTGAACAGTGTACAGCACAATATTTATCCACACTGTAGTAACCCATAAACAGTGTACAATACATTTAATGCCGCCAATCGTCATTCCCCATCACAGAGCGCGCCCGTTTTACACGATTAAACCATCGCACACCCCAAATTCACTCTCTTGCTGCAGTCAAGAATATTGAATGAAATGGGTCTGCAAGAGATAGCTCCTAGACTCAACAATCCACACAGTCAGCCACATGAAAATAGAAGAGATATACTCACACCTCTATTTTGCCTTGCGAAGCATCAACAATATTCGATGGATTGTTGAGGATCCCAGCGGTGCCTCCAAAACTGATGCAAAAAAATTATTGATTCCACATCAGATGGTGGGGGTTAAAATGTCAAAATTTGTACAGTAATTGCTACATCTTGAATATATATTTATAGAAAAGTCTTAAAACTAAACATGTTTTTGAATTATTATGGGTCATGTTTTGTCCTAATGAAAATTAACAATGGTATTATTAGGCCTATATTAAAAGTATAGTAACCATGTTTTTTTGCAGATTGATGACTATTTATACAAATACTATGGTGAAACTACATAGTGTAGCAAAACCATTGTTAACTTGTGATTACCATGGTTTAACTATAGTAACCATGTTTTGGTATTATTTTTAGTAAAACCATACAGATCTGGCCATTTAAAATACGCGCGGGAATTAAAGTGGTCTCGCCAGTGTATTCCAAGGGAACACGGAAAATACATTGACATAGGAAAGACATGATCAGTAGGGGGCAGTCATGTAAAGCACTGAACTGAAGCGGCAGCAAACATCGCTCTAAGCCCGAATGACTCGTTTGTACGGTGACCTGGAGGGGACATCTTCTTCTGACATTATTCGTTTATATTCGTTAATTTTCGTTAATCATTTCGATCTCTTTTAACATTCAGAATCTAAAATCTAAACCCTCCTTCAACGCGGAGCTTCCACCGAGCAGGGCTCCGAGCAGGCTCTAGACAGGGACCATCGAGGTGGTCCCTCTTCAAAAAGGATGGGGGGCTACGGCCCTTCCTAGATCTCAGACAGTTGAATCTTTCAGTCAGAGTAACTGAAGTTCAGACTGGCGGTTACGTCACAAATCAGGTCCGAGGACGAATTTGTCACGATAGATCTAAGAATGTCTCCATCCTTCCTCAACAACAGCAGGGAGCTCTTCTTTCAGCCTAGCACTCTCCCCCCCGAACTTTCGCAGAGGGTGTGGATGCGGCTCTGGCTCCTCCATGATTCCAGAGCATCCATATACTCGACCACTGTAAGCCGGGCAGCATCGAGGTGCTGCTCTCGCTCACATGAAAGAACTGGGGTTGAGACTCAACGCCAAGAAAAGTGTGCTGTCTCCATTACAGAGAACCACTTATCTAGGTGTCGTATGGGATTCGACCACGATGCAGGCACGGTTGTCTCCTGCTCGGATTGAGTCGATCCTTACTGCAGCAAATGCGGTCAAGCTAGGCCTGTCACTCACTGTCAAACAGTTTCAAGTACTGTTAGATCTTATGGCAGCAGCAGCCAACGTGATACCTTTTGGCCTGCTGCACATGAGGCCGCTACAGTGGTGGCTCAAGACCAAGGGATTTTCCCCGAGGGGGAAATTCATTCCGCAAGTTCAAGGTCACGCGGCAATGCCTACGTGCCCTGGACATGTGGAGGAAATCTTGGTGTTTTATGAGAGCAGACGTCCTGTCGAGGCAGGGGCCAAGGCCCGGCGATGTATGCTTCACCCAGAATGAGTGAAGCAGAGTTAGAGAATGTCTGGCCAGATTCAGGGGACTCATTTGCGACTCATGAGACATCGCAATGACCCCTCTGGTGCTCTCTACTGCTTCCAGCTCCTGCGGGACTGGATGCTATGGCACAGACATGGCCGAGGCCTCGTCTGTACGCCCTTCCCCCCGATCGTTCTACTCCCTGGAGTTTTTGAGGGTGACCCCTGAGGGGGCACATCTCATGGAGACCGGTCTCTCAACCGAGGTTGCTGAGACCACCCTTTTTACTCCAGAGCTCCCTCTATGAGGAAGTCCTATGGCCTTGAGGAAAAGTGGTTTACTGCGTGGTGTAACCAGCACCAAATATGACTCAGCTTACTGCCCAATTGGTACAGTACTGAAGTCGCTGCAGTCTCGCTTTCCGCAGGGTTGACCCACTCCACCCAAAAGGTGTACATGGCGGAATTACTGGCCTTCCACGCCCCTTTTCGGTGCTTGTCAGTGGTTAGAATCCCCTGGGTCATACGCTTTCCTCCAACAGTGCACCTGGTCAAGAGCAGATGCCCGGCTGACCCGAGGGGTGAAGCAGATATGGAGAGTGTTCGACCAGGCTCAGGTGGACCTTTGCGACTCAACAGACATCGCAAGGTCCCCTCTGGTTCTCTCTAGTGCCTCCAGCTCCATTGGGACTGGACGCCATGGTACAGACGTGGCCGAGGCTCCGTCTGTACGCCTTTTCCCCGTTCGCCCTGCTCCCGGGAGTTCTAGAAAGAGTACGCCGGTACGGAGTCAGTCTACTGTGAGTAGCCCCATACTGGCCGACCCGAGTATGGTTCTCGGACATCATAGCCCTCCTAGACGGCTCTCCGTGGGAGATTCCAATCAGGAGGGATCTCCTTTCTCAGGCTGGGGGCGCAATCTGCCACCCCCACCCAGAGAAGTGGAAACTATGGGTGTGGCCCCTGAGGGGGCGCATCTCATAAGTGAGGGTCTCTCAACCGAGGTTGCTGAGACCATCCTTCACTCTAGAGCTGCCTCTACAAGGAAACTTTATGGCCTAAAGTGGAAACTTTTCACTTCATGGTGTAGAGCAGGGCTATTCAATTAGATTCATTTGAAGGGGGCCAAGGGGGTGGGAGCTGTCCTGAACTCTTTCTAGGGAGGCCTATACAATTACATTGAAATGCATATTCACTAAAATTAACTAATATTACCAACACCAGCATCTATAAAAGGTTAACATTAGTGCTGTCTTTCAATCAATAAAAATAAAATAAAAATCACACATTTTTCTGTAATTAATCATGATTAATTGCATATTTATATATTTATATTGTCAAAATTTCACACTGAACCTTCAAATTAAGGTAGAAATAACATGAAGTATATTTTAAATATGTGTTTAATGTCATCTTTTTACCAATTCCTATTATTAATGAAGTATTGATATCAATACTGCTACTGGTGTCTCTATTAAATTAATTTTCTCTCAGTTTTACATATTAATTTTGTCCATTTCAACATTACAGTATAATTGAAAGCCAATATTTTCAACATTTAATGGGCTCTGAATATAAAAACTTTTAATTTAGGTTATTTTAAAACGATCTTCACATAAACTAGCAATTGTATATACATAAACTATACAGATTATTATTGCCATATACTGGTTATAATCGTGATTTTATGTATTTTAATTTGACATAAGTGTTTGTTTACCACAAAGTATATTTTGCCCATCAAAATAACATTCAAATTGGATCATAAGAGCTTTAAAGTGCTGAAAATGGTTGTGCAATAAGCTTGAAAGTCATTTAAAAGTGCTTAAATTTGTCTCTCAAAAGGTTGTACAAACCCTGAAATGAATACAGTAATAACATTCGACTATGCTTAAGTTGGTGTTACTTCTGGTTGTCTGACATAGCCTACATCAGCGCTGTTTATAACAGAATTCTGAGCAGAATTTGAATGATTCTCCCTAGATCTTGCAGCAACCTTAATTCATTCTGGGCGAATTCAAACACTTTTCACTGGATCTCGCAGCACTGTGCAGTGTCGCAAAATCAACTTTGGTTCTCGAGTAAAGGCTGTTCTGAGCTCGGACAAGGTGTTGCGGTCCTAGCTGATAAACGGTCCGCGCTGCGCAGCTCAAACGTGGCGCGCTTCGGTTCCTGTCAGGGATGCAAACGGCGCGCCTTTTGGCGGATGCCGCCTTTTTCACGGCTGTGTGGGGGACATGTGTGAATCGTGCAGATCCGATGAGTTTTTTTTTTTGGGGGGGGGGGTACATTGGAGTGTCAGATTATAATGTCACCATAGGAAATTCTGTATTAAAATGACTAAATAGGTAAACGCCGTTACAGTCCATGAAACATAGGAAACTTATATGAAAAGAAAACAGTGAGTCAGAAAGCTGCGCACGTCAGCCAATTGGCTGCGCACTCTCTGCTGCCAGCTGCTCTTATAGAGGATGATGGATACCCGACCCGAGCCGGGTTCGGACAGATATTTAGAAAGGATGCTCGGGTTCGGGTCGGGCTCGGTCACATCAGCGCGATAACACCGGTTTCACACTGCACGCGTAAGCAGGACGTAAGCAGCGCGTAGTTTTTCGGCGCCCATATTAACAGATTAGAGCATTCACACCGCACGCAGAGGCAGCGCGTAGCAGGAGCATAGCAGAAGCGTCAGTGCCGCGACCGTTTCGGCGCAGAGGCTATTTTTATGGGAAGCCAAACAACCCAAAAGTGGGACGAAACAGCGCGGTATTAAAGTGCTCGCGCCGCGCTGACAAGTCATCTGCGCGGCCGACTCGACAGCGCAGGGAAGACGTGTTTGCTAGCGCCACCCAATGGGCAGCACGGCGCTGACAAACACCAAAAGTGGGGCGGGACTTTCTGGTTTAATTGTAATCTCAAACGCCATTGGTTACCTCCTCTGTTTCAGAAGTCAGTCAAGTTAATAACTTAATGTTGTATGAAAAATTTAAATAGAGTGAAAGGGCCTTAAAGATTGCCTACTGAATGTCTATAGAAATACAATGTTTGCCTCCTTCAGACTTGACTGCAGTGAAAACACATTCACAATGAATCTTGCTGAAGACAGATTTTAATGAAGCACAGACTCACTTAAAACTGATCAAAGTGAAGAAATAATTCCTCATAATAAGAGAAGCATCTCAGTGATGGCAACATTCATTTTGGATTTAGTACAACAGCTTTAAAACAGTCAATGTGAACACATTTTGGTAGACTTGGAAACAATGCAGATACTTCATATCACATTAAAACAACACAAACAAAGAGAAACCTGTTTGTTTGACTAAATATTTATGTTTGCTCTTCGCCAACTGTAGAATATTGAAAATTTCATTCAAAACTAGTTTAATGAAGTGTACACTGATTTTTAATGTTTTTTTTTTTAAAGAAGTCTCTTCTGCTCATCAAGCTTGCTCTTATTTGATCCAAAGTACAGCAACAACAGTAACATTTTTAAATAGGTTTACTATTTAAAATAACTGTTTTCTATTTGAATATATTTTAAAATGTAATTTATTTCTGTGATCAAAACTGAATTTTCAGCATCATTTCCCTAGTCTTCAGTGTCACATGATCCTTCAAAAAATCATTCTAATATACTGATTTGCAGCTCAAAAAACATTATTATTTTTATTATTATTATTAATCATCATCATCATGTTAAAAACAACCAAGTCGAATTTTTTTTTAGGTTTCTTTGATGAATAGAAAAAAAACCTGTTTTAAATATTATTGATAATAATAATCATAATTATTATTATTAATCATCATTATCATCATCATCATGTTAAAAACATGGTAAAACATGGTGTTGGTAACACTTTCTATGAAGCCCCTATTTATAATACATTATAAGGGTATTTCTAAGGCATTATAATGAATGCATAATGCATTAAAACCTTATAATATGTTATATCATCTCATTTAACCATAACAACAATTATAATACATTATAATACTTCAGTATTTGAGGTTATAACTTTTAAGATTATGATTATTTATAACACACAATGGACGCCATATTAAATCTATTTCATTTATAATGGACTATATCTGTCATAGTTCTGTCTGTTTTGGTCTTTGGTTTCTCCCATCTCCCATGATAATTGTTTGATGGCAATGTGTGTGGATGTTCTTCGTGTTCCTGCCTGTTATTCCAAGAAGATATTAAATATAGTGTTTATTGTAATCTTGTCTTTCGTCTCGTCCGTCCAGCACGTCACACCCATAACAATATCATATTACATTTATTTTTTACATTATGTTATGTTTTATTTTTGCTGGTTCCCATTAGTCTATTTATTATAAGCTTAAACTTTCCAACAGTCATCTAACACTCCTTAGAGCATTAGTAGACTTAGGTTAAGGTTAGGCTATAGGTAGAAGGTTGATGTACGTGCAAAGTTACTTATAATATAATATAATAGTTTGTCTTTTGGGGAAACATCAACATTTAGTGTAGTTTAGTGTTGCATATATTTAGCATACTAATAATAACAATTACTGCTAGCGGACATGGAGTTGCAGAGTTACTTATTAAAAGCTGTCTAAAGGGTACCATCAAAATAATCAAACTGATAATACAAATGTGTCATTTCACACATTCATCTGATCTGATGAATGATTTTCTTTGGGAAATATTATTATTGTTACTTATACAATAAGTGGTATTTGTATGCTTTAAGTAAAGTGACATGAGTAACAAGGTAAGATATGAGACTAATAATACATTATAACTATGAGGAGGTTATCATACTCTTAAAAGCTATAACCACAAATAAGTAAAAATTATAATACAAAAACTGTTATTATGAATACTCATGAGATGAGATGATATAACATATTATAAGGTTTTTATAATGCATTATGCATTCATTATAATGCCTTAAGAATACCCTTATAATGTATTATGAATACGGGCTTCATAGAAAAGGTTACCAAATGTTTTTAGGATTATTTGATGAATACAAAAAAAATCCTGTTTTAAATATTGATGATAACAATAATCTTTGTTCAATAATTCAATATTTCAATCAAATGAAATAATAATGTTTCTTGAGCAGCAAATCAGTATATTAGAATGATTTCTGAATGATCATGTGACACTGAAGACTGGATAGTAAAAATATATTTTAAAATATTACGGGTTTTCTTTATTTTGGAGCAAATAAATGCAGGCTTGGTGAGCAGAAGATACTTCCTTAAAAACATTATCTTACTTTTCAAAAACTTTTTAAATAGTAGTGTATGTAAGCTACAACAACAGCAAGGAAGAAACAACACTTTGCAAAAAGTAAAAACAGTTTTACAAAAACAATTTACAAAAGAGTAAAATAGTCATTATTAAGTGCAACAATCTCTGACAACTAGGCTGCAAACAGCACTATGAACTAACCTTCAGATGAACTAACATTCAGACTTCTTTTGAGTGTAATACCTCGGTTTCTCATGAAATCTCTGATGTTTTGTACTGACTGGTTTTTCAGTCCAGGCTCTTCAGCTTTTTTGCACTGAAGACATTAGGATTTAGAAGCCAAATGTCCTTTGGCGATATGCGCTTGAAATATTTAATCACAGCGGCAACTTCTGCTTTTGGCCACACCATCCTTCTCTTCCTAGTGTTCTCAGGATGTCCAACACTTCCAGCCACTAAAAACAACAACAACAACAACAACAAAAAAAGTACTGTAAACTGCTGTCATTAACTTTTACAATTTGCTTTATACAATGTTAATGAGTGCATGTAATGAAATAAGTCATGCACAGTTTAGAGCAGGGGTGCCCAATACGTCGATCGCGATCTACCGGTCGATCGCAAAGGTGGTGTGGGTAGATCGCACGGCATTAATTAGACGTCAAATAAAGTAGACGATCAGCCAATGTAGTCAGCCAATCATCCGTCCTCACTATTAATTTTGTCACTTGATTGACGTACAAGGCAGCCAGTCTGACATCTGTCCTTTTATGACACGAATCACCGCGCATGAACGTGCATACAGCGGCGCCAAGTGGCTGATTCCATTCAGTGCAAGTCATCAGAGTAAAGTAATTACAAAATTACTTAATGTAGTTGTATTGTGCAACATGGGTTCATGTAGTTAAGCAAGCTACACCAACATATAAAGAATTCTCAATATATTCATAAATAAATATGTTCTTTTATAGTAGGTAGATCATTTTGACTTCGTCATTTTATAAGTAGCTCACAAGCCGAAAAAGTGTGGGCACCCCTGGTTTAGAGGTTTTAAAAAATGCTTACAATAAAAGTCAGAGAAACAGGATTATAAGCTGGCTGCTTTTAATGAAAAACAAACAAACAAACAAAATGTGCTAAGCTTCACTCTGAAAACTGTTAAAATGAAAGCTTGATGGTAAAAATCAAGATGTAAATATCAGTATTGCAATTTTAGTTTAACTGTACAATTTATAATTTATACTGTCTGTATATATATTTTATTATTTTGCTGTGTAATAGTATTACAATGCATTTATTACTGTCTGATACTTTAAATAATTTATTTCAAAGAATCACAGCTGTGCTGATATACAGCCATACATTATGTTTCTATTTATATATATATATATATGGTCCTGTGTGAAAAAGTGACTCCATCATAAGAAAGAGACTGGGCAAAAATTTTGATGATTTACAGTGCCTTGCGAAATTATTCATACCCCTTCATTTTTTTTTCACATTTTGTAATGTTGCTGCCTTATGTTCAACTACTTTAAATTACTTTTTTCCCCACATCAATCTACACTCCCTACTTCATTATGGCAAAGCAAAAATTAGGTTTTTAACATTTGTGCACATGTATTAACAGTGGTGTCAAAAGTATTCACATTCATTACTCAAGTAGAAGTATAGATACTAAGATTTAAAAAGACTTTTGTAGAAGTTGAAGTATCAACTCAAGCTTTTTACTCAAGTAAAAGTATAAAAGTACTGGTTTCAAAACTACTTAAAGTAAAAAAGTAAAAGTAATGTAAGGGGAAAAAAAATGCCATTAAGGACCAAAGCTTAGGCCGCGCCACAGGGGCCTATTGTGCACTACCCCACCTCCCCAAAAAACATTTCTAAAGGCCATAGTGACTATGTTATATTAAAATGTTAATGTTGAAAAATTTGGAATGCACTAGGCTACCTGTTTTAGCTGCATATTTGCCCATTGAAAATAAACGCATTTTATTACAATGCAAATAGGCTACATTAAAGAACCATAAATGTGTACTACTGAGCATTTACGTGTTTCATGGAGCGGAAGATATGATGATTAGTTGCTGCCTATAAGTATTGTTATCGCAACATTGTCAATCGCGTTGTCAATCGCAAACTATTATTTATTCAAACGTCTTTCTATCAAACTACCTACTATAGCTTCATTTGCAGAGGATGAAGAGAAAGCACCCGTTTGATAAATAAGCAAGTAGTCGAGAAATAATAACTTGTAAGAAATCATCTTTTTTGATTAATGACCCGAACACTGGCTATATCCTTGCTGGAGTGCAGGGCCTTTATTTAAAGTAAATAAATGAATGAATAAAACAGGACAGAATCAAATAATGTTAGATACTGAATTCAAATGCGACTTTTATTAATAATTTATAAAATTAATAATGCATTTTTGTCATATAAAAATGCATGCAGTAAAGCATTGATTTTGAGCTAGAATGCAGGACTTTTATTGCTAAGAAATTCTGTAAAAATTACTTACTTTTGTAGAACACAAAAGATATTTTGTAGAATGTAACCAAACATATTTGTTTACCCTTGATTTCTACTCTATAGACACAATTTTTGAATTTCTCAAAGTATCTTCCTTTATGTTCCACAGAAGAAAGAAGTTCATACAGGATTGAAATTACATGATGTTGAGTAAATAATGAAAATTTTTATTTTTGGGTGAACTGTCCCTTTAAGAACTTTAATATGTATAGTAAACACCTCATTTATATAAGGCACTGATATTTATCTTTAATCAGGCTCTTACTGAATTAACATTTTACTCGAATTAAAATGAATTACAACTTAATATTTAAAAAGAAAGAAATTATTGCTTAAAATCCAGATATTAACTGACTAGTATTAGTAAGATGTCATCACAAGAATAAATTTACAATGGTTGTTTTTTTTAATAATAATAATAAACTATGAAATTTTTAATAAAAAAATGACAGTAATTATGTATTGACGTTTATCACTTTACCTCCTCATGCAGCTGTTTTCAGCAGCCCAGCAGAACCTACAGAACCTTTAATGTTCTCATATCACACAACTGCCAAACACAATTCTGTGTTAAATCTAAATGCGTCAAGCAACTTGAACTTGCGCTATTTATCACTTTGCATCGCGCTGTGCGGGTGACTGATTCCGCCACGTCACACTTTTGGACTATTTGCAGTTTCGAATGTCATTTAAAATAGCGCATACAGGCCTGATAGTGGAAAAAATTCCTGAGCCTGAACTTTTTTTTCCCTTGCCCCCCGAGGTGAGTGGGGTGGAGGTACTATGTATGCGACGCACTTTTAACACATAACTTGTTGGTTCAGTTCAGTCAGATAAAGGTTTTTTTTTTTTTACAAAAAAAGCTTATAGATTGGCATTTCAGCCTTTATCCCATTAAAATGAATAAATCAAGTATATAATGCATAACATTTATTTAAAACAATGTCCTAATTGTTTAGATTTTTAGAAAGCACATTAACTTCTTTCACATTTACAACTCTGTGTTTGCATAAAAAACATTGGTCGAGATTTGCAATAATCTGACCAAAAACAGCTAAAAATTTGGACGTGCAAATTAATTCTATGTCACGAGGGGGCGCTTTAGGAGCGCTGAAATATTACGGTTTCCCTAAGAATGGCTGAAAGCAAAGCAGCATTAACGCTGTTTTATCAGTCATGAAATGAAAATGCCAACGACACGTTTCTGAGGACAGTCGCTTCCCTTCAGATACATTCATATAAAGACAACAGTGCCGCATTTTGACTTTGAAAGTTTATTATATTTATTATTTATTCATATTTACATATTTATTACATATTTATTACATATTTATTACATATTTATTCAATGAAATCATTGCCTCTTAAAGTTTAATCCAGCTCTATCGCGATTCTCGTCTTTCCGTCCCCAACTGTAATGGTGCGTTCACACCGGACGCGACTTGCGCGGAAAAAACGCGCTATTCGCGCGTAGTTGAACGCTTGAACATTTGAGTTTACTCGCGCCATTCGCGCGGTAAAATTCGCGTCATTCGCGCGTGACATTTTCTTCACAACAGACGCGAATTCGCGTCAAGGGAGGGGCTTCTGCCACTCGTCAGCGGGAAAGTAGTTGTAAAATAGGTGAATGAGCTCAATTTGCCAGCTTTAGCTTGCTTGTAGTCTCAATATGTATGTATATGTAGGTTAAATTGAGTAAAGAGCGTTTTTAAAACTAACCAGATTGTCCGACCTCTTCACTCACTTTATTCCTAGCAAGATCCCTTTTATTCCTGTTTCTACTAAAGTCCAAAGATGTATCGTACAGCTCCGAGGAACCACAGACAGCAACGGTGATTTTGTCCGCCATTGTTGTTTCGGATTTCTGCCTCCGTCACTACTAGAGCAAGCTCCTGATTGGTCACCGCGGCGCGGAATTCCGCCGAAGTTCAGATTTTTGAACTCGCGCGTTTCGCGCCGCCTCATTCGCGCGTTTCGCGCCGCAGGATGGCTATTCGCGTCTTTGCATTGACTTAACATGTAAATCACTCGCGCTTGCCGCTTCATTCGCGTCCGGTGTGAACGCACCTTAAGACCTCTTAAAATAATTAATCCTCTTCTTTTACTATTTAAAATATTTACCACTTTTTATGGCCTTAAATTTGATACAACTAAATTGAGTTTTAAGGACCCCATGAGCCCTCTACTTCAGGATAGCCGTCGGGCAGCCGGTCAAATAATGTTGGTAGCCCGACTGGAAAACCCAATAGCTCCGGGACGTCGGGCTAGCGATTTTGCGAGCCCTGTAAATATGCCTTTATCGAAATCCTTAATGTCTTCCCCTGGCTTCATAAACATATCCATGAATTACGGTTTGAGTTGCCAGTAGGAGACAATTGTACAGTATGGGAGCTAAAAACACCTTCGCGCATGGAGCATTGCCTTAACCTGTATCAATCTATTTGACAAAGACACAAGGCCCGCCCCTTCCCTACTTCTGATTGGCTCATCGGCTAGAATGTGACTTGTTTGAGTCGTTGAGCGTCAAGCTGCTCTCTGACCTGCACATCTCAGAGAAATGACAGATCAATATCCGCGAACCTGATTTTTTTTTCTCCCCGCAGCCACAGTACGCCGGAAATCCGGCGTGGTGCCGGAACGCTATCACCCCTGCGCATAATGTGCGGGAGGTCTGCCTCTCTTCGGCGATCGGGCCACCGGGAATGTCCCGGTTCTCCCCGATGGCCAGGAGTGTGACGTGATTTGTGTCATGTCACGTGCAGGTGTGATGGATCATGTACAAACCAATAGGGTGTCGGAATGGTATATGTTTATACTTCTCATCCAACCACAACCAAATTCACTCTATGTGGATGGCGCAATTTATCTGGATAGTTTTTTTTTGAACGATGACATGAATGAAAACTAGCCGAAAAGAAATAGGAGTAACGAGTCTATTTTTAAAATGTAAGGAGTAGAAAGTACAGATAATTGCGTGAAAATGTAAGGAGTAGAAGTAAAAAGTCGTCTGAAAAATAATTACTCCAGTAAAGTATAGATACTCAAAATTTCTGCTTAAGTAAGGTAACGAAGTATTTGTACTTCGTTACTTGACACCTCTGTGTATTAAAACTAAAAAACTGAAAAAATCCTGTTGCATAAGTATTCATACCCCTTTCTGGGACACTGGAAATGTATCTCAGGAGCATTCATATTGCTTCTAGATGTTACTACACTTCGAGTGGAGTTAAACTGTGGCAAATTCATTTGAATGAGTCTGAAAATGCAAAAACCAAGTCCTGAGGTCAAGATAACTGCCTGTAGAGCTCAGTGACAGACTTGCGTTAAGGCAATGATCTATGGAAGAGTTCAGAAACAAATCTGCTGCATTGAAGGTTGACAGAAGCATTCTCCATAATGGAAGACGATTGGAACAACTAGGACTCTAGAAAATGTCTGGCAGCCCCCATCCAAGCTGACAGAGATGGAGAGGTGAAAAGGTGAGGCAAAGAATGGCAGATAATTGCCAAATGCAGATGTGTGCAAAGATGGTCACATCAGACCCAAAAAGACTTGAGGCTGTAAAGGTGCTTCAACTAAGGGTATGAACACTTATGCAATGTACTTATTTTAGTGTTCTATTCTTAATACATTTGTAAAATTGACACTCCATACACCATAATAATGACAAAGCAAAAACCAGATGTGCAAATTTTACAAATTAAAAATAAAACACTGAAATAAGTACATTGCATAAGTATTGTAGTAACATCTAGAAGCAATATGAATGCTCCTGAGCTAAATTTCCAGTGTCCCAGAAAAGGGTATGAATACTTATGCAACGGGATCTTTTCATTTTTTTATTTTTAATAAATTTGCAAAAATGTTAAAAAAACAATTTTTTGCTTTGCCATTATGGAGAAGGAAGTCAAGTCAAGTCAAGTCACCTTTATTTATATAGCGCCTTTTACAATACAGATTGTGTCAAAGCAACTGCACAGTATTTAAACGTGTAAGTGTAGGTTGATGTGGGAAAAACAAGTAATTTAAAGTAGTTTAACATGAGGCAGCAACAAAAATGAAGGGGTATGAATAATTTCACAAGGCACTGTAGTTCAGTTCAGGGCTGATATGGATTTAGACCTTGAACCAGCTCTGTGTTCTCTGGTGACACGGTTTAACTGGTAGCTGTGTTATCTGGTAAGTTTATATATATTTTAGATTTCAGAGGATTAGGTTCATTACTGCTAAGTTATGTTTTTTGTAGGTGTACAGGAATTTTTAATTTTCTGTGACATTGCAGAGGTTTATTTTTCATTTTATAACAAGTGTACAGTTTTTTTTTTTTTTGAATCTTGAGCCTTAAATCTGCTTTGTAAAAGTTTTACGAGGCATAAATGGTTTTCACTTTAGATGAGCTCAAAAAATAGATACTGACAACAACTACCTGAATTAATCATGAACTACAGTAAGAATGTATTACTAAAGCATTTATTAACACGCTGAGTAACTATTATTACTATTATAGACACTATAATGTCTAAATATGTATAAATGTACACTTAAAGTTTATTAATCATTTAGTTACACTTTCTAAATGATCTTATGAACCTGACAACTCCTAAATAACTGGTCTGTTATTAATATAATATTTAATTTAGAAATTATGAATTGATCATTAATACATTATGAAAAATTCTTAAAAACATTACAGATATGCTTATAAATCAGGAACAAAACATTTATAGCTGCATTTATAAACTGCTTACTACTGTCTATTAATGTGGAGATAATGCTTTATAAATGAAGAATTGACTATTTACTAAAGCTTTACTAATGGTTCATAGTGTATAGTTATTAGAAAGTGTTACAGAAATAATTTCTTATTACCATAGTAATAATAATAAAAATGATTAAAATATAGTTCACCCACACAAAAATTAAAATGTTGTCATAATTTACTGTGTACTAAATGTTATATTGAATCAAACTGTATATTTTGTGCTGAAGCTACTTTTTGTAATGTCTGTTTGATGCTTTAGTCAACAATGACTTTAAATTATCTTTCGGGAGTAATTTCTCAGCCAAATTTAATGTGTGATTAATTTACGATTAAAGGGATAGTTCACCCAAAAATGATAATTTGATGTTATCTGCTTACCCCCAGGGCATCCAAGATGTAGGTGACTTTGTTTCTTCAGTAGAACAAAGATGCAGTCTGTCAGTCATATAATGGCAGTCAATGGGCACAAAATCATGTTTCTCCTAAACATATAAAACATATTTGAACAATATGCTGTATAAAACAAAAAGAAATGGTATTTAAAAAAGTAAAGCTGACACACATTAGGCAACTCTTGCTTCAGGCAGTACTTATGCCACACACTGGAACAAACTGCAAGACAAAAGAAAGTTTATATAAATCAATATATCTAACTACTCCATATCTACTTTAGTTTCATGTTTGGTGAAACTAAAATGCCTATGGTTTCACTTCAATGTCCTGGCAAACCATTCTGTGCTCAATGCAGTGTGTTTTCTGTTAAATGGTGTGTAACTCTACCTCAAGTCTCTGTCAACTTTCTATTTTGCAGATATAAAGTAAGCACACTCAACCAAAATGACACTTTACCTGTTCTGAACTTGCTTCTGGGAAGGATCTTGACATCTCAGTAACGGTGTCAGCATTCATCTGTCAAATATAGAATGAATGTACATAGATATTAGGGATGCAACAATACAGTTAGTCCACGGTTCAATACGTGCCTCGGTTTTTAACCACGGTTTTCGGTTCGGTTCGGTTCGGTTCTGATATCTTGCCACTTCAGTGTGGTTTTTTTGGAACAAATTAACAAAATACTCCTGTAAACATCTGCACACTAGATAAAGTGTGGTTTAGTATGTGTCTGCTTATTTTTTCTTTTGAGAGAGGTATAATTTTTTAGATTTTTACGCAAAATAGAATGGGTTTCATTCATACTGGATGCCAGAGGGCGCCCTTGTGCAAAAAAAGAAACACATATGCATCAAAGAAGTAGCGCTAATAACGTTCCGTTCCAGCTTCTCTAATATGGATAAAAGCATTGCTATTGCTGTAACTTATTAAAAACAAGATATAACGGTAAACGTTTTGAATGATGAAATCTAAAGACAATAAACACTCGTCTGCAATAATATATGGTTTATCTGTGTTCTTCAAGCCATCTCGGGTATTTTCATAAGCCATTGCTAATCGACATACATTGAATATGAGTAACGTTATAGAATTTATCGACTGCCTCTTTCTGTGATGAGAATCCACATCAGATCACAACATAAGGAAGTTATTTCAAACACTCGACTGATGTTGTGAATTAAAAACAAGTTATAATGTTTTTGTTTTTATAACTTTTGTTGGACAACAGGTTTAGAAAGGCTTATCATTGCATGTCATTAGAATGGGATGCTCTGCGTGTTGCGATATTTTTTTCAAATATAAGAGGGGAAGCGTTTTCTCATTTCAGCACATGAAATCGTGGGCAAACATACAGCAAATTCCAAGAGAAATAAAAGGAAGGAAGATATTTAGATGCACAACCGAAAAACCGCAATTCACTAGCGCGTATTGAACCGTGGATGTCGTACCGAACGGTTCGATATTATATTGAGTATTGTGACATCCCTAATAGATATTAATACCAAATATTTTCACAAGCTAAAAAAAAAAAAAAAAAAAAAAATACTGTGATTTCCTTTGAAACTTGCAGGAATCAAAGTACTAAGATCCAGATTTTTTTCCAACATTACTGTTGAAATACAAAATACTGCATTAAAAGGGGCTGTTTGAAAAGTGTTGTTTTATGTCTAACATCTGCTTCAGCATTTTCTGGTACAGAATTTAACCATGTAAAGCTTCAATGACCAAGCCTTATTGATGTCACTGACAGCACACTGCATTGAAAGGACAGAGCGGTTTATCAGTACATTATGACGGTTATAGTATCTCACAAAAGTTAGTATACCCACCCAGTAACCATTTTAGTATATCTTTTCAAGGGACAATACTATAGAAGTTAAACTTGGATATATTTTAGAGTAGTCAATGTTCAGCTTGTATAGCAGTATAGATTTACTGTCCTCTGAAAATAACTCAAAATACAGCCATTATTGTCAAAATAGCTGGCAACAAAAGTGAGTAGACCCTAAGTGATAACAGCAGTATGTTGTTTAACCATGCAAAGGCACATCCTATTCATCATGTTTATGTTTTTGTCTGTTTGACAGGACCATAAAAACTTGTGTATCTTGTATTAGAGCAGTTAAAATTAGGAGCTTTAAGTACAATTCTCTCATACTGACCACCAGTGTTAATTTTGACAGCAAATTTTGATTTAGTTTTAGTCATATTTTAGTCATCTGAATTGTTTTTAATTTTAGTCTAGATTTAGTCAACTAAATATAAGATTTTAGTCAACTAAATCTAAAGTAGATTTAGTCAGCTAAAATCTAATGGGTTTAATTAAAGTGTAATGCATTTATTAAACATTTCTCTAAAATTACCAAACACATTAAGTAGGTTTCATATTAAGGTTTTATCATGATAGACACAGATTTAACTGCTGTGATATATTAAAATGAAATTAAACCACATATAGGCTAATTATGCATTCTTTATAACAACTGGTTTACCACATTCTTCATTCTTTCAATCAGACATTTAGT
>NC_133380.1:35948249-36010026 GCF_049309525.1 Garra rufa | reverse complement strand
GTAGTAAACATCCTTAGCTCAGTATAAAAACAACTGAAGTCAGTAGAAAGTCCCCACCGTGTTAAAAAAAACAAGTGTGTGTGTGTGTGTGTGTGTGTGTGTGTGTGTGTGTGTGTGTGTGTGTGTGTGTGTGTCTGTGTGTGTCTGTGTGTGTCTGTGTCTGTGTCTGTGTCTGTGTGTGTGTGTGTGTGTGTGTGTGTGTGTGTGTGTGTCTGTGTCTGTGTGTGTGTGTGTGTGTGTGTGTGTGTGTGTGTGTGTGTGTGTGTGTGTGTGTGTGTGTGTGTCTGTGTCTGTGTCAGTGTCTGTGTCTGTGTGTGTGTGTGTGTGTGTGTGTGTGTGTGTGTGTGTGTGTGTGTGTGTGTGTGTGTGTGTGTCTGTGTCTGTGTCAGTGTGTGCGTGCGTGCGTGCGTGTGTGTCTGTGTGTGTCTGTGTGTGTCTGTGTGTGTGTCTGTGTCTGTGTCTGTGTGTGTGTGTCTGTGTGTGTGTGTGTGTGTGTGTGTGTGTGTGTGTGTGTGTGTGTCTGTGTGTGTGTACCTGGTATTCATCACGTTGTGGGGACCAAATGTCATTCAATATTCTTGACTGCAGCAAGAGAGTGAATTTGGGGTGTGCGATGGTTTAATCGTGTAAAACGGGCACGCTCTGTGATGGGGAATGACGATTGGCGGCATTAAATGTATTGTACACTGTTTAGGGGTTACTACAGTGTGGATAAATATTGTGCTGTGCACTGTTCAGGAGTTACTGCGGTGTATAGCAGTGCTGTCAGTAATTCTGCTGCACAACAATATTTTGAAATTTAAGTTATTTAATACTATCATAATTTGAGCATTTGACATCTTCAGCTTTGTCTTAAACATTATTGGGTGTCAAAGGATTAGTTAATCCTCTTCATCAAGTGTAGAAAATACTAAATACACTAATGACTGATCTTTTCTGTTTTATGTTCTCTTTCCCTTTAAACTCACCTATTGATTTATACACAGAATAATAAAATATAAAAATTGAATTACGATTGATAAACAATTTAAGAAGCATAACTTTGTCCTCGGTCAAAACTCTTTGTCTTCTTCCTTGTCGAATTTCTGTCGTTCTACGTACGTCGTCCGGCAGCTATAATTGAAACGATTGACTATGAGCTACACACAAGCGCATTTGATAGACATTCGTAGCGCCCAATATTCAATATTAAATAACTTAAATTAATTTCAAAGTCAGAGTATTTCTCATTCTTTCCTAAAGATTAAGTTTACCCATAAATGTTAATTAATGCATTAACTATCAAACATGTACTAACATGTAGTTAAGGCTGCCGTTATTCATCCATGAATCCGTATGACTCCAGTTGTAGTTAAGGATAGCCCTTTGTTAGTTCATAATTAGTTAATTCCTTGAATAATCATTAGTAGGTGATGAATTAAGTATTAATAGGCATTAGTACATGATTATTCATGTACCCTTATTGTAAAGTGTTACCACAACTACATGGATATGAATGGATAATGTGCAAACATACATTGGTAAACCCTTTTTTGCCTATTTTTCCTTCAAGGAAAATGAGGCCAGACGGTTAAGGGTCATAAAAACAATAAAGGAAGAGGAAGATAAAATCGAAGAGCTAAAGAAGGACAATAAAAAGCTAAGAGATGCAGAGATGGTCTGCTCGTACAGTGAATGAGAGAAAGTGCCTTGTTAATGGAGGGACACTGATTGATAGCCAATCACATCTTTATTTTATCTAGATTTCTGCACTACTTGAGCTGAAGTAGCACAATATTTATGTGCCTTAAAGGAATTGAACCCATGAAGTAAGCAGTTGAGAAGATCTTGGTTGTGTCATACTCGCTGTTAGAAATGATTCTTATCTTATTTTATATCGTTCATCTGTTGTAATTGCAAATGAGAAATGGACACCGGGTCAGTCTTATTTTGTTGTGTTTTGATTTTCAGTTTTGAGACAGATGGAGTAACAAGAAAATATCTGAATAAATATTAATATAGAGTAATTTTTGAAGTTTGAAGAAAAATGTATGCATTGTTTGAAATACTGTAATAGCTAAAATGTACTGTATAGTAATGTTACACATTTTCTTGTTTCTCCCTTTTTCATAAAACATTTGAGGTTGAAGACACTAGTCGAGACAGCGACTGTGGTGGCGCTCAGTCCATCAGAAAGGAAATTCTGGAAAAGCAGGAAAAATTTGAGCATGAACAGCAGGAACTGATCCAGGAGGGCTTAAAAAAACTTCGGACTCTTATCCACCATTCTCACAACACACCACAGGACGAACAGGAAGAGCTTGAGAAAGAACGTTCAGAAACACGCAAATTGGTAAAAGCTTACACACACATACATTTAGAGCTGGGGTCTCTAAACTCGGCCCTGGAGGGCTGGTGTCCTGCAGAGTTTACCTCCAACTTGCCTCGACACACCTGTCTGGAAGACTCCAGCATGCCTAGTAAGACCTTGATTAGCTGGCTCAGGTGTTTAATTGTTCTGCAGGACACTGTCCCTCCAGAACCGAGTTTGGACATCCCTGATTTAGAGGTAAATGTGTTAATGTGGAAACACAGAAAGACACACAGATGTCACTGTGGCACCTCTGTCTTCTGTCAAGTTTACAGACTATTCATGTGTTCTACAGGAACTGGAACTGGAGGAACTGGAGGAATTGATTTCCATTGTAGAACGAAAGCAGCGTGTAGATGCAAAGATCAGGGACATGCTTCAATCGATTAATGAAATGATCGCACCTTACTGTGCCCCTGTGCCGTTTGAGAACATCTCTGCGAAGTTGGAACTGGTGAATAATGAAAAATACTTCTGGCAACTTCGAATAAAGCAGTATTTGTTGTTGATATGGTGATTCAAATGAAATATATCTTCTTCTTTTTTTTCGTTTTCCCTCCAGATTCGTAATCATTTGCAGTTGGAGATTAAGAGATTAAGATCCAAGCTCTTAGGATGTTTATCCACTGAAAACAGCCGGATGTGCTTCAACTAAATAAAAAAATCTGCATCTGAGCACCCTTTTGATAGTATTGTGTACTGGAGTGGGATACTGTATGGAGATAATAGATTATGAACAAATAGATTTTTATTAAAAATAAAACTTTTAATATACTTTTGTTATGAAGAGTAGGTTTTAAAGTGTTAATTGGCCTGAAAGTTGTCCCACTACACTACAGGGGCTTTGACCTATTTGTTTCATCTAGACACTAAACATGTCACGATACACAGATCAGCTGCGTTCTCATGTCTCGTGATCTGTGTACTGTTGTGTTGTACGTCATGCTCGCTCATCAGCTGCCAATCAGTCCCACCCAGGTGCCGCTCATCATCTCAGTGTATATAAACTCACCGTTGTCTCTCTTCCTCTGTCAGATGATTGTTCCCCGGACCTTGGCTGTGTTTGTGTTCTCTGAGTTCTAGTCTTCGTTGGATGTTGTTCGTGTCTTCGTGTTCATTCTCGTATTGGATTATTCACGCTTCATCACTGGACTCACCCGCTCTGGATTACTCTACACTGCACATCATCGACCATCTAGCCCCTGCCCCACCCATCCGAGAGATATCATCCATCCTGCACCTGTTTGTTTGTATTCTTCCGTGCACTTCAATAAACTGTCATTTTCGCCCTGCATTTGCTTCCTCTCCATTCATCTTGTCACAGAATCATCTGACCCATCATGGAAGCAGCAGGCTCTTCCCAACCCACCATGGCAGACTTCATGCAAGCCTGCATCTCTCGGATGGACAGCCAAGAGCAAACGATGGGTTCAGCGATCCGAGCTCTCGTGGGGCAGGTGTCCGAGCTCACTCAGCGAATGCAACAGATGCAACCTCCCGCTGCGCCGCCCGCACCGCCCACGCCATCGACTTCCCCACCACCATCCAGCGCGTCCAGTACATCGGAGCCCCGCCTTCCTACTCCGGAACTCTACAGCGGTGAGCCGAACCACTGCCGTGCTTTCCTCACTAGGTGTTCTATGCACTTCGCATTACAGCCGCGCACCTTCGCTAGTGAGGAAAGCAAGGTAGCGTTCGCGCTCACCCTGCTGTCTGGGAAGGCGGCATTGTGGGGAACGGCGGTGTGGGAGAATCAAGATCCTTGTTGTGCCTCGTTTGCTGCACTCGCCGCCGAGATGAAAAGGGTGTTTGACCGCGCGGTCGCAGGAAGAGAGGCCGCGCGCGTCTTGGCGGATCTCAGACAGGGGGAGAGATCCGTCTCAGAGTATTCCATCGACTTTCGCACCCTGGCGGCGGAGTGTCAGTGGAACGAGGAGGCGCAGTGGGATATGTTCCTGCATGGGCTGGCTGATCGCGTCCAGAGTGAGATCTACGTCCTGGACCTACCCGCTTCCCTCAACGGCCTTATCGACCTGGCACTGCGGGTAGACGCTCGACTCTCCCGTAAGTCTCGGGCTGCTTCTCTCCCTCCTCACCGTCCCTACGACTGTGCTATAGAGTTACTGCCAGGGACGTCTCCGCCTAAAGGCAAGTTATATTCACTCTCAGTTCCAGAGAGAGAGGCTATGGAGAAATATATTTCTGATTCTCTAGCAGCGGGGTTCATTCGACCCTCCTCTTCACCAGCGGGGGCGGGGTTCTTTTTTGTGGGGAAGAAGGACGGTTCTCTGCGACCTTGTATTGATTACCGAGGGCTGAATAATATTACGGTATAGAATACTTATCCTTTGCCGTTAATATCTTCAGCCTTCGAGAGGTTGCAGGGAGCGTCAGTCTTCACGAAATTGGATTTAAGGAATGCTTATCATTTGGTCCGCATCAGGAGGGGAGATGAATGGAAGACTGCCTTTAATACCCCCAGGGGGCACTTTGAATACTTGGTCATGCCCTTCGGTTTGTCCAACTCCCCAGGTGTCTTTCAGGCACTCGTTAATGACGTGTTGAGAGATATGGTCGATCAGTTCATATATGTCTACCTGGACGACATATTGATTTTTTCTTCTTCTCTCCAGGAACATGTTCAACACGTCAGACGAGTGCTTCAGAGGCTGCTAGAGAATGGGCTTTTTGTCAAGGCGGAGAAATGCGTTTTTCATGCACAGTCTGTTCCTTTCCTAGGGTACATCGTGTCGTCTGAGGGTATGCGCATGGATCCCGAGAAGGTTAAGGCTGTGGTGGATTGGCCAAGCCCAGATTCCCGTAAGGCCCTACAGAGGTTTCTGGGGTTTGCCAATTTCTACCGGCGTTTCATTCGCAACTTCAGCCAACTAGCCGCGCCTCTGACTGCCTTGACCTCCCCCAGAACGACGTTCAGGTGGTCAGACGCAGCCGAGGCTGCGTTTGCCAAACTCAAAAGTCGCTTTGTTTCGGCTCCCATCCTGGTTACCCCTGATCCATCACGTCAGTTCGTGGTGGAGGTCGATGCGTCAGAGGTGGGGGTAGGTACGGTGCTTTCACAGCGCTCATCCGCAGACGACAAGATGCATCCCTGCGCGTTTTTTTCACATCGTATGTCGCCAGCTGAAGCAAATTATGATATTGGTAACAGAGAGTTGTTGGCAGTCAAGTTGGCATTGGAGGAATGGCGTCACTGGTTGGAAGGGTCGGGGGTACCTTTTATCGTTTGGACCGATCATAAGAACCTAGAATATATTAGAACTGCTAAACGATTGAACTCTAGGCAGGCTCGGTGGGCTCTTTTTTTCGGACGTTTTGACTTTACACTCTCGTACCGCCCGGGTTCCAAAAATATCAAACCCGATTCTTTGTCACGTATTTTTGACCGTTCCGATCGCCCGTCCACTCCCGAGGGTATTTTTCCTGAGACACTTATTGTCTCGACCCTCAATTGGGAGGTCGAATCGAAGGTTAAAACAGCCTTACAAGGGGTAACGCCTCCGGTCGGTTGCCCACCTAACCGTTTGTTTGTGCCAGAGATTCTTCGGTCCGAAGTTATCCAGTGGGGTCATTGTTCCAATGTAGCATGTCATCCAGGGGTAAGTCGCACCTTACATTTGGTCAAACAAAGATTTTGGTGGCCACTTATGGCTCGTGATGTTCGCAGTTTTGTTTTGGCTTGCTCAGTTTGCGCCACTGGTAGGACTTCTAACAGACCTCCAGATGGGCTCCTCCAACCGCTGCCTATCCCTTCGAGACCCTGGTCCCACATTGCGCTAGATTTTGTTACCGCCCTCCCACCCTCCCAGGGTAACACGGTAGTTTTGACCGTGGTGGACCGGTTCTCGAAGGCGGTTCATTTCATTCCCTTGCCCAAATTACCTTCAGCCAAGGAGACAGCGGTAACGGTCGTTGACCACGTCTTTCGGCTACATGGCCTCCCGACAGACGTGGTCTCCGACAGAGGACCCCAATTTGTGTCCAAATTTTGGCGAGAGTTTTGTAAACTTCTGGGGGCCACTGTTAGTCTCTCTTCGGGGTTCCATCCTCAAAGCAATGGTCAAACTGAGAGAGCCAACCAAGATTTGGAGAGAACGTTACGATGTATGGTCGCCAGAAATCCTTCCTCCTGGAGCCAACAACTTTCTATGGTGGAGTACGCCCACAATTCGTTGCCAGTATCATCTACGGGCCTATCCCCATTTGAATGTAGCATAGGGTACCAGCCACCAATTTTTCCCAGTCTGGAATCCGAAGTCGCGGTTCCCTCCCCTCACGCCTTCGTCCAGAAGTGCCATCGCACTTGGACCAGAGCCCGTGAGACTCTGGTCCAGGTGGGAGCGCGCACTAAGGCCAAAGCCGATCGCCACCGGTCTAGGCCTCCCGTATACGTCGTCGGTTCTAAAGTGTGGCTTTCTACCAAGAACATTTCTCTTCGGTCCGTGTCGAATAAGCTTGCCCCCAAATTTATTGGCCCGTTTTCTGTCACCAAGATCATTAGTCCGCTGGCAGTCCGCCTCAACCTCCCTCCAGTGTACAGGAGAATTCATCCCGTGTTTCATGTTTCCAAAATTAAGCCTGTGTTTTTTGCACGTATAAATCCGCCAACCCCGGTTCCTCCACCGCCGCGTCTCGTAGATGGGGAACCTACTTATTCGGTTAATCGTATTCTGGACTCTAGGCGGAGGGGACGCGGATTTCAGTATTTGGTGGACTGGGAAGGTTACGGAGGAGAGAAGTTGGGTTCCTGCCAGGGACATCCTGGATCACTCCCTCATTGATGATTACAATCGACAGGTAAAGGAGTCTGGGAACGTCAGGCGACGTTCCTAGAGGAGGGGGGTACTGTCACGATACACAGATCAGCTGCGTTCTCATGTCTCGTGATCTGTGTACTGTTGTGTTGTACGTCATGCTCGCTCATCAGCTGCCAATCAGTCCCACCCAGGTGCCGCTCATCATCTCAGTGTATATAAACTCACCGTTGTCTCTCTTCCTCTGTCAGATGATTGTTCCCCGGACCTTGGCTGTGTTTGTGTTCTCTGAGTTCTAGTCTTCGTTGGATGTTGTTCGTGTCTTCGTGTTCATTCTCGTATTGGATTATTCACGCTTCATCACTGGACTCACCCGCTCTGGATTACTCTACACTGCACATCATCGACCATCTAGCCCCTGCCCCACCCATCCGAGAGATATCATCCATCCTGCACCTGTTTGTTTGTATTCTTCCGTGCACTTCAATAAACTGTCATTTTCGCCCTGCATTTGCTTCCTCTCCATTCATCTTGTCACAAAACACTGTAGCACTACTATATATTTGCGTACTTCAACATAATACGATAATACTCCCATACGATACCTGACTGAAATATCTCGATATACTACTGAACCGATACTATGACAAAAACAGAACATCAGGTAGAGTAAATGAATAATAGATTATCCAAACTGAGGTTATAGTTATTTTATCTCTTTAAAAAATAAATGCCACTACACAGGACTAAGGTGAGCAACTACCGAGCCTACAGGTATGTAGAGATCTTTGCAACTTGGAAAGAGCTAAAAGGATAAAGCCAAATCTTATTTCATGATATAGTAATTTTATTACACAATAACAATTTATGTAATGTTATAGTACATTTCTGTTATTTTATCTTTGTTATTAATAATGCAAGTAACAAACTAAAGGACAAATACAATAAAAAAGACACTAATGAAATATTTTTTTGTTTGAATTTTTCTAGATTTCTATTTTAATGGTTACATTAAAAGTATTAATCAAAAAGCATGTCTAATTATTTGAAATCATTAAACCTACATGATTTAACAGCAATTTCTTAAAAGTTGAACTAAAAGTACATTTCAAGGCCCTAAAATACATTTCATTATTTTTCTCAAATTCTGTGAATCTGTTTTATATTAATTTTCTGCATTCCATTTTAATAGTTTCATTCCATTTTACTAATCAAAATCATGTCTAATTAATTTATAAATAATTATTAGAGTATTTAAAGAATTATTTATTATTTAGTTCTTTTTTCCCATCTTCATCTTGTGTATTTACAATTTTCTTGTAAATAAATTATGGCAAATCAAGTTTCTGGAAAAATATTTCTTTCATATTGTTTTAATAATACTTTTATTAGTAGCTAGTAGTAGTACTATCATTACATTAATATTAATATTTCTGTCAAGTTTAAACCGAACCTTTATTTTGATGGGTTGCTGTCTTTACGTTTCTGTTTATGATATGAGAATGGTTTTTCTCAAAAATAATGGTAAAATGCTCTTAAACTGACTCTTACAGCAGTTCTAGAGATTATATTTATGTGTTTGTACTCATATGTTGAGGTGGCAGAGGCTGAAAACACTGCTTCAGTATGTTTGTAGTAAACTGCAAATGTCCGTTCATTCCGTCCACGTTTACTGCTTCGCTTTAATCATAGGGCCCTAAATAAACAGTGTTAATACAGCTCTTATCGAAATGCACTCTTAAAGTAAAGCAGGATATCACGATACCTTTTTAGTACACTAGCTTCAAAGGGCTCTAAATAAACACAGCCGAGGAAAAAAGGGTCTTATCTGGTGGAACGATGGTTATTTTCTAAAAAATATATACTTTTTAGCATTAAATGCTCATCTTGTCTAGCTCTGTGATTTGCATGCGTACGCTGTGTACTCTGGTTCAAGACAGTTAGTCTCTAACTTCGAAATCATCTGTCATACCTTTTTTTTAGGTACAGGGCGTTTGACCTTCTTTGCACATTCACTTTCTAAGCACTGGGTCGGTACTTCTGCAGCGATGTAGGGTGATTTTGAAGTTGTTTTTCGACCTTAATTAAAATAAATTAAATTAACTAATTAAACTGAACAAATCTTTGGGGACTTTGGGGACAAAATTGTTTCTGGTAGTGTGCAAAATCTGAATAAAATAAAATATTAAAAAATCAAATATTAATTAAATTAAAAAATAAATAAATAACATGTAAATAAATTTAAAATTAAATAAAATTAAATAAAAATAAATTAAATTAACAAATTAAACTGAACAAATCTAATTTTTGTTGGATGGCATTTTGAACTAGCCAGATGAGAGATATGTGTGTGTTGGTGGTTTTGTCTAGGTAGTGTGCAAGGTCTGCATAAAAAAAATAAAAAAATAAAATAAAAAAAATAATAATAATAATCAAATAAGATTTAAAAAAAAAAAAAAATTAACTGAACAAATCAAATTTGTGTTGGTTGAAATTTTGTCTGCATAAAATTAAATTAAATAATATTTTGGAAGTTCAAACTCACAGGCACCATAGAAGTCCACTATATGGAGAGAAATCCTGAAATGTTTTCCTCGAAAAAGAAAAAGAAACGGACATCTTGGATGACAAGGGGGTGAGTACATTAACTGTAAATTTTGGTTCTGAAAGTGAACTACTCTAAATAATTGTAGGCCTATACTATGTGCAAAAAAAATTACAATGAGGTTGTTGTTTTGCAACAAGGTGGAGATGTGTTGCTGCCAAAGTGACAGGTACAAAAAGACACATCTCTTTAACCTGGCCTACACATAAAACATTAACACATTCCTATAATATAAATCAGTTAAAGGATTGTTAGGCTGCATTAATTAGGTCAACCGGAACCGAAAACACTTCCCATAACACCTGATGTACTCGTTGCATCATAAGAAGAATGGCATCTTCGCTAATATTAGTCTGTTTCATTCTTATTCCGAGGTCACCGTAGCCACCTGACCCAACCTGTATCCAGATCAGACGGTCACTGCAGTCCCCTGGATCCAGTCCGTACCCAGCTCAGATCATGGATCACCACCTAGAGATGACTTCTATAGCCCTGAATGTCAACCAGATGAGCTCCAGAGACAGATCATCAATGAAGACCTCGCCAGCTAGACGGGCATCGGCGCTACACCACAGGAACCTGATGAGTTCTCTGCAATCTGACATAAACTGCTGGTTTCGTCTGGCCAGAGGAGAACTGGTCCCCCGACTGAGCCTGGTTTCTCCCAAGGTTTTTTTTCTCCATTTCTGTCACCTGTGGAATTTTTGGTTCCTTGCCGCTGTCGCCTCTGGCTTGCTTAGCTGGGGACACTTTCCAGCGATATCGTATACTATTTGAACTGAACTGGATGATGATATCACTGAATTCATTGATGAACTGCCTTTAACTGAAAATTGATTGTTTACAACAATGCGTTACTTACACACTATTGTCCTGTTTAAATACTGTGAAGTTGCTTTGACACAATCTGTATTGTTAAAAGCGCTATATAAATAAAGGTGACTTGACTTCACAATAAGTGTCATAGA
The DNA here is from genome assembly GCF_049309525.1 of Garra rufa. Classification (NCBI taxonomy): domain Eukaryota; kingdom Metazoa; phylum Chordata; class Actinopteri; order Cypriniformes; family Cyprinidae; genus Garra; species Garra rufa. Next base: position 35,999,331 of record NC_133380.1, on the reverse strand, counting down.
TTTCACATAATGATAAAATTAAATTGAAGAGGAAAATTGTTAAATACATTCTGTTATTAATCCCCATAACATTTACAATTGAAAATATTTTTTTATTTTTAAAGCTAATAGCAGTTATAATTGCTAGACATGTTTTGTCCCATGTCTCAAGAATGACTGCTGTGTGCATTGAATTTATTTAATACACGAGTTTCACAATTTGAGTTGAATTACTGAAATAAATGAACTTTTCCACGACATTCAAATTTATTGAGATGCATCTGTGTATACAGTCGTGGCCAAAAGTTTTGAGAATGACACAAATATTAGTTTTCACAAAGTTTGCTGCTAAACTGCTTTTAGATCTTTTGTTTCTGTGATGTACTGAAATATAATTACAAGCACTTCATACGTTTCAAAGGCTTTTATCGACAATTACATGACATTTATGCGAAGAGTCAGTATTTGCAGTGTTGGCCCTTCTTTTTCAGGACCTCTGCAATTCGACTGGGCATGCTCTCAATCCACTTCTGGGCCAAATCCTGTCTGATAGCAACCCATTCTTTCATAATCACTTCTTGGAGTTTGTCAGAATTAGTGGGTTTTTGTTTGTCCACCCGCCTCTTGAGGATTGACCACAAGTTCTCAATGGGATAAGATCTGGGGAGTTTCCAGGCCATGGACCCAAAATTTCATCGTTTTGGTCCCCGAGCCACTTAGTTATCACTTTTGCCTTATGGCACGGTGCTCCATCGTGCTGGGAAATGCATTGTTCTTCACCAAACTGTTGTTGGATTGTTGGAAGAAGTTGCTGTTGGAGGGTGTTTTGGTACCATTCTTTATTCATGGCTGTGTTTTTGGGCAAAATTGTGAGTGAGCCCACTCTCTTGGATGAGAAGCAACCCCACACATGAATGGTCTCAGGATGCTTTACTGTTGGCATGACACAGGACTGATGGTAGCGCTCACCTTTTCTTCTCCGGACAAGCCTTTTTCCAGATGCCCCAAACAATAATAAGCGGAGGAAAATGAGATGAGAATGAGAGACATTTCACTGCTACTGAAATGTATTTATGGGAAAGTGTGTAATTTTCATATGCGTATTTGTTTTCCCCACTTGAGTTTGTAAATTGATATTGTTCAATAAAAAGAAAAAGTTACTTAAATTATCAGCACTGCTACTGAATCTAGTGCTCACAGCGCCCTCTAGTGTATGAAAACGCAACAGATTGCCAGTAGCTGGTTAGACGAGACACCCCTCGCTGCAGACTGTAGCGCGATGACGTCAGGTACCTACGTCACGTATGTGTTTACCGCGCATGCGCAAAGTGACGTATGGTCTGCCTGTGTAATTTGCATAGCGTGGTGACGTTAGACGTTTTCGCGTTGTGTGTGACGTAATGCGTCATTAAAACGCATGCGCATACTTAACAAAATACTCTTATAAAATGTAAAAGTAGCCTATTAAAAGAGCCAAGGTGAAAAAAAAGAAGGGGAAAAACAGTAATATGTACAAATCGATGATTTTAAACATGTCTTTAGTTTATTTTGGAATATTTGTGTAGTATTATATACAGGGTATTAAGATTGTTGCACTTTATTTCACTGTGTATATTTTAACATTACTCTGCACCTTATATGTTTCTTATTTTATCCTTTCCTCTGTCATGATTATTGTCTATTTAGTATAATTATGGACATTTTTCTGTTGCTTTGGCAATTCTGCCTGTGGAATATTTAAGCCAATAAAGTAGTATTAAGTTAAATTGACTACATACAGTATATTTTCAGTGTCTGCATCCCATTTTATGCATGGTGCCTCCAAAAAACCAAACTGATAACAGTGCCCTTTTTTTTTTATGACAAAAACATAAAAACTTGAGGGTGAGACACCTCACCCAAAGTTTCACCAAAATGAAATAGTTCTTCTAGCTTTCTTATTCTGTGACAACGACATAGTATTTAAATAAATTCTAAAAAAAAAAAAAAAAAAAGTGGTTTGTTGTTAGGAAACTTGCATTTATGAATATACAATTTACAAAGAAAATAAATTAAATTTATAACAAAACAAGCATTCCTTTTAGTTGAGTCAGAATCATAATCAAAATTAGTTCTTTAAAAGTGGATATTATTCTTTATAAATAAACCAATATTTTCCCAGAGTTGTATAGTATACTGACACGTGCAAAATAAATGAAAAACAGTATTAAATTGACAAAATGAACATTTTAACATGTAGTGAGTACTGTAAAAAGTATTTGAGTGTCTGTCTATTTGTCTGTCTGTCTCCTCTCATCTATGTCTTTTTTTTTTCATAATTTTTTTTTTTTATGATAGACTGTATTGCCCTCAACTGTAAAACATTCAAATAATACAAAAAAAAATCTTCAAACTTTTATGCTATGCTTTCTCAAGCCAAGCTAACATAAATTTTGACTTGACAAACTTTTTTAAATTAAGCTTATTGTTAATGTTGTTTATGAATTAAATCTCTTTGGTAAGTTACAGACAAAGCAAATAACACTCTTTTCCTAACACCATCCTATAATACATTTTAAAATATTTTCCTTGCATGACTCTTTTTTTGACTTAATTTAAAATGATTTAATATTGTATAAATATTGTTTGTTCTTTTATGTAAATTAGGTGTCGTTAACTGGAGTGCATTTTCTGGACAATACAAAGAGAAGTTCTGGGTGCCTTATTCACTGACCCAGTGCCTACGGTGCCATGAAATATATAAAGACTGCCCACCTGGGTATGTTGGCAATGGCAGAAGGGGAGTCCTGCATGGGTTTTATTCCTTCAAAGATTTTGAGGGCTACTGCTCAGTTGATTGTTTTATCAGTGATGGAGGTGAATTTCAGAACGAGTAGATGTAATATTTTTTGTTTTTTTCTCTTGTTCTCATGTGTCATGTTTATAGTTTTAATTATTATGTAAAACAAATATATATATTAGTGGTGAGACTTTTATCGGGCGATAAAAAAAATATCGCCGTTAATCTATTCTCAAAATTGGGTTGGGAGCTGGGTCTAAACTACACAAGCTATGATGACTTTTACCTTGATAGTTTAACGCGGATGTATACCAAAGACTACAGAATATGGTCGCGCGTTTACGTCTCCTCCGCCAAAACACAGACGGGATCACGTCGTCCTCCATTCATAAAAACCGAATCTACTATAGCGCGAAATGCCACGTAAATTCGTCGTTTTTTGGATTCATAAATCAAATATGGTCTGTCACTTAATTCAAATCGCGATATGGACTAGTGTCTGTGAAAACTGAAATGCAAAAAGACCGTTTTAATATGAATCCGATATGTTCCGTTTGCCTAGCTGTATGTATGCATTGCGGAGACCAGCTTTTACTACACGCATACTGAAACACACGTCACGCTCCCGGTAATTTTTGGCATTTGCATCTCACATGAACAGATAAACTCAATCTCCCAAACTGCTGTGAGTGTCACTTTTACCGTTTCATTTGAGAAAACTAGCATCATATCATACTGTATGACACAGAAACTTCACAGCAACCTGTCAAAATAAAAGTACGGTGTAACATGTAATGGGCTGGGTAGGTGTTGACGTTAAAAAAAACAATCTAATAGGGAGAAAAAATAATTTCAGTGTTAGTTAGTTAGTAAACACAAGTACATCTAATTGAACATAATTTATTTTCATCAACAAATTATCATAGAACAGCTTTATGAGCTTTATGATCCATTCTCAAAGACTTTAAGTCATTATTTGGGTAGCACACATATTCTGAATGCCTTCAGCAGAATTCAAATTAGCCATTTTAATCTAGATTAATCTAGATTAATTCCAAGATTTAATCTAGATTAATCTAGATTAAAAAAATTAATCTATGCCCACCCCTAATAAAAATACATCTTTATTTCTTAGTCAGTGCTTTAATAATGGTTTAATTTTGGTGAGTCAGTTATTTAACAACAGAGGTTTATTAATGACTTATAGAGAATTTATTTCAGAATATGAGATAGCGGTTAGTCCAAAGGATTATGCCATTGTTATGGGAGCAATAACTTCAGGAATTATTATGATATTATGAAAAATAGCAATTTCTCCCCTATTAAAAATGCATCTTCTTCTGACCCATTAGAGACAACTATAGGTAAAATATGTTTTTTTTTTCTGTGAAAAAAGATAGAAATTACAAAATTACAATGAATTTCTTTTGATTGTAAAAGTTTCTTCTTTATCGCCTTTCATTCCTTATTGGAATAGTTTATTTAGAAATTTGAATTGGAAAAAAAATATGGTCCTTACAACAGAGGTTTTTTCTTACTAAGGTTAAAGAAGTATCTTTCAAACTAATTAACAAATTTTACCCTGTTAAATTTTATATGAAGAAGTATAAGGTTAACATTGATACAAAATGTTCATTTTGTCAATTTAATACTGAAACTGTTTTTCATTTATTTTGCACGTATACTGTACAACTCTGGGAAAATATTGGTTTATTTATTAAGAATAATATCCAGCGAGATGTACCTATTACTTTTAAAGAACTAATTTTAGGACATTATGATTCTCACTCAACTAAAAGGAATGCTTGTTTTGCTATAAATTTAATTTATTTTCTTTGTAAATTGTATATTCATAAATGCAAGTTTCCTAACAACAAACCACATTTTCTTTTTTCTTTTTTTTAATTTAGAATTTATTTAAATACTATGTCGTTGTCACATAATAAGAAAGCTAGAAGAACTATTTCATTTTGGTGAAACTTTGGGTGAGGTGTCTCACCCTCAAGTTTTTATGTTTTTGTCATAAAAAAAAAAAGATCACTGTCATCAGTTTGGTTTTTTGGAGGCACCATGCATAAAATGGGATGCAGACACTGAAAATATACTGTATGTAGTCAATTTAACTTAATACTTTATTGGCTTAAATATTCCACAGACAGAATTGCCAAAGCAACAGAAAAATGTCCATAATTATACTAAATAAACACGAATCATGACAGAGGAAAGGATAAAATAAGAAACATATAAGGTGCAGAGTAATGTAAAAATATACACAGTGAAATAAAGTGCAACAATCTTAATACCTTGTATATAATACTACACAAATATTACAAAATAAACTAAAGACATGGTCAAAATCATCGATTTGTTTTCCACTTCTTTTTTTCACCTTGGCTCTTTTAATAGGCTACTTTTACATTTTATAACAGTATTATGTTAAGTATGCGCATGCGTTTTAATGACGCATTACGTCACACACGACGCGAAAACGTCTAACGTCACCACGCTATGCAAATTACACAGGCAGACCATACGTCACTTTGCGCATGCGAGGTAAACACATACGTGACGTAGGTACCTGACGTCACCGCGCTACAGTCTGCAGCGAGGAGTACTTGGGTTAGACACCAAAGTGCATATTGGCTAGTCTCGTGTAGCCAGACCTTCAAACTGACGGCTGAAGGTCTGGAATTCATGGCAGCTTTCATTGGCCAAGGCCCGCCCATAAGACCGTTTGATCGACACGTCAAACAACCAATCACAGTCGTTTCGTTCAGCGTCACGTTTCGGTGCGTGGAAATGCCCCCACAACAACAGACTGGCGTGCAACAAGTCAGTCATTGACATAACCAGCATTGAAAGATAACGAAGAAGAGGGAGAACAAGCAGTAAGTCAGTAATTTGTTCGCGAACGTCGCAAATGTGTATAACAACAATGGCGTCTGCATAAGCACCTTTTAGCAAAACGCCGAGTAAATCAGTCTGCCCTTTGTTTTCCGGCGGACCGAAAATAAACGCGACACTCGTGTCTCCCGGAATTCCGGCCAAATTCAACTAATCAGATGACGACTTCGACATTCCTTAAGTGTTTCCAGTTAAGTGTACCATATGGATCAGACGTGCAGCCAACGTTCCGTGGGCGTGACGTCTGAGGCTGAGACTACATATTGGCTAGCCTGGGTTTCCCCATGCTGCCTTGCGCGCAACATGATTTTATTCACGCTGCTAGGCAGCCTGGAAACCATGGACCAAATTTTCACCTCAGATAGGGAACCAATCACAGAACGGGGAGGGAGCAGCAAGATGATGACGCCTTCTATGCGACTCACAGAAGCAGTTTGTTTATAATAATGGATCCAGCATGGCAGCAGACGCGAAGTTATCTTTCGATGCAGTCTTAGATAGTTACACACAAGGCCGTTTCTCAATACCAAGTACACAAAGTTCGGACTTGCGTCCTTTGTAGTTCGGACTTGGAAGTTTGACTTGAGAGTACGAGCTCCCGAGGACGTGAGGATGCAAGTCCTGCAATTCTGCAAATGGAACAGCAGTGTACTTGGTATAGTCAGTCAGCTCGCCTTTTGTACTCCAGTTATCTTCACAGCTTCACTGTATGTATTTACAATAAGACGAAATATGATATCAACCACCTCTGCCTCTTTTCGTTTTCATTTAAACATATTGATAGCTGCAAAAACGTAGTTCAGGGGATGTACAACATTACAGTGAAACGAAATATTTTATATCAAACAGCATTGCCTCTTTTCCGTTTCATTTAACGTTAAACATATTAATAGCGACAAAAATGTGGTTCATGCAACACGTTACAAAACAATAATTACAATAAAAGGAAGTGATATCAAACACCACTGCCTCTTTGTTTTCTTTAAAATATAAACCACAACTCAATTTTCGTACTCATTTTAAAAATAATAAAACGTATTAATATGTGATTTAAGCTATATGTGCACTGTGAATAATACATCTTTACTCTATGTATAATAAAATGAAACATGACAAGCACAACTCTTCCTATTTTGTTAAATGTCAGTTTTAATGAACAATATTAGTCATTATAAAAGTATTAAGTATAAGAGACTTATGTAATCGGACAAAAGACAAAAGCAGACAATTCGGTCAAATGCATGCTAAAAAGTCAGCGTTGAATTACGATTGATAAACAATTAAGAAGCATAACTTTGTCCTCATTCAAAACTCTTCGTCTTCTTCCTTGTCGAATTTCTGTCGCTCTACGTACGTCGTCCTGTAGCTATAATTGAAACGATTGGCTATGAGCTACGCACAAGCGCATTTGATAGACATTCGTAGCGCCCAATAAACGGCTCTGGGCATTCGTAAACCACGTCTCAAATACGAGAAAATGAACATGTGGTTCCCAGACTCTGATCTATAATAGAGAACAGAGTCATTAATAATAGATCAGTGTTCCCAGACCACGAATCATGACGTGGTTTGGCGTAATAGCCAGGCTACATATTGGCACGATCTGAAGAAAACGCACGTCTCTAAAAATAGACTACCTTATATCTGTTTATGCCGTACGTTTGATAGAGATGACTACTGAACCAAATACCAGAAAATGTTTTAATATATTTATTATATTACATATTAATAATAAAAACAATGATTGAACAGCAAACTATAACACTGGTTGAAATAATGTTATACCTCTTAATATAAAAAAATACACTTATTTACTTTGGCAGCATTATTAAGCTATGTCAACATCAGCACAATTGAACATAAACACCACTGAAAAACGAAATGTGACTTTGGGCATTTTTTAAACGTTTTAAAAGAGGCGCAGAGAGAAGTGCGGAGCTTTCTACTGAGCAGTAAAGATGAGCAAAAATTGGGAGGAATTATATCGGTCCGTTTTTGACGAGGAGCTTGCAAAGTGAGTACATACCGCCACTGATTTCAGTTTCAGAGAAGTCGGTGAAGTGTAACGTTAGACCAAGCTTTGTTTGTGCGGATGGAGATGGTTCAGGCAGGGTTAACTGCATTTGCTCAGATACTGTTGAATCTTTCAGGTGTATTAACGCTTTGGAAGACCAACCTCTAAATATATCAGCACCAGAGTCCACATCTTTGCGATTTCTCGAGGCGCTGGAGGAGAACGACAGACTGGAAGCTCAAAGAAAGGTGGTTGTATAAAAATAGCCTAACTTTTAACTACATTTCAGCTGTTCCAGTTTAAAAGAGTGTAGTGTTTTTGAGCCCTGTCTTATGTGTGTGGTGTCAGGAGTTGCAGATGAGGCAGGAGCGCTTGACAGAAAGAAAAGCAAATCTTCAAAAAAAGCAAGAGGAACTCAGGCAATATAAACTAGAAAGTGCTGAGAAGATACAAGTAAGTCAACATTCTGAAACAACTACATGGATATGAATGGATAATGTACAAACATACATTGGTAAACCCTTTTTTGCCATTTTCCATTAAGGGCCATAAAAGAAATAAACGAAGAGAAAGATAAAATCAAAGAGCTAAAAAAAAATAACGAAAAGCTAAGAGAACAGCTTGAAGCCCTGCTGGCAAAAAAAAAACTACTGGACCAGCGCAAACTACAGGGCAAACACCAGGAGACCACCGCAAAGGTAGGTGGTCTGGAAAGGTAGTCATATACTATTATAGTATATATTGGAAAGGGGAGAGAGACTGAAACTACTCAGAGAAACTGTCAGGCTGTTTCCCTGGACTCACCTGCCTCATGTGGCTGAAGAGTGAGACGTTCCACACTTAGAAAGTGGCCAGAGTTATCTGAACTAGAGAGTGGATAGTGCAGAGATGGTCTGCTCGTACAGTGAATGAGATTTACAATAGCCAAACACATCTTTATTTTAGCTAGATTTCTGCATAACCTGAGCTGAAGTAGCACAATATTTCATGAAATGGTTAGATTTTATTTTTAAATTTAGAAAATGTCATTAAAACTTCACTTTGCAGTCCTTCCCCATTTAAGCTCATGAAGTAAGCAGTTGAGAAGATCTTGGTTGTGTCATACTCGCTGTTAGAAATGATTCTTATCTTATTTTATATCGTTCATCTGTTGTAATTGCAAATGAGAAATGGACACCGGGTCAGTCTTATTTTGTTGTGTTTCGATTTTCAGTTTTGAGACAGATGGAGTAACAAGAAAATATCTGAATAAATATTAATATAGAGTTATTTTTGAAGTTTGAAGAAAAATGAATGCATTTCTTGAAATACTGTAATAGCTAAAATGTACTGTATAGTAATGTTACACATTTTCTTGTTTCCCCCTTTTTCATAAAACATTTGAGGTTGAAGACACTGGTCGAGACAGTGACTGCGGTGGCGCGCAGTCAATCAGAAAGGAAATTCTGGAAAGGCAGGAAAAATTGGAGCATGAACAGCAGGAACTGATTGAGAACTTAAAAAAAAAACTGACTCTTCTCCACCATTCTCACAACACACTGCAGGTGCAACAGAGAGAGCTTGAGAAAAGACGCTTAGAAACACGCAAATGGGTAAAAGCATACACACACATACATTTAGAGCTGGGGTCTCTAAACTCGGCCCTGGAGGGCTGGTGTCCTGCAGAGTTTACCTCCAACTTGCCTCGACACACCTGTCTGGAAGACTCTAGCATGCCTAGTAAGACCTTGATTAGCTGGCTCAGGTGTTTAATTGTTCTGCAGGACACTGTCCCTCCAGAACCGAGTTTGGAGATCCCTGATTTAGAGGTAAATGTGTTAATGTGGAAACACAGAAAGACACACAGATGTCACTGTGGCACCTCTGTCTTCTGTCAAGTTTACAGACTATTCATGTGTTCTACAGGAACTGAAACTGGAGGAACTGAAGGAATCACTTTCCATTGTAGAACAAAAGCAGCTCCTGTATGCACAGATGAAGGACAAGATTCGATCGATTTATAAAATGATCGCACCTTACTGGAAAGCCCCTGTGGAGATTGAGGACACCTCTGCGCAGTTGGAACTGGTGAATAATTAAAAATACTTCTGGCAACTTAGAATAAAGCAGTATTTGTTGTTGATACGGTGATTAAAATGAAATATGTTTTTTTTTTTTTTTTTTCATTTTCCCTCCAGATTCGTAAACATTTCCTGTTAGTGAAAGCTATAGCTGATGAGGATGGCAGTCAGCTGAGATTAAGATCCAAGCTCTGAGGATGTTTATCCACTGAAAACAACCAGATATGCCTTAACTAAATAAAAAAATCTGCATCTGACCACCCTTTTGATAGTATTGTGTATTGGAGTGGGATACTGTATGGAAATGGAGATTTTAAACAAATTTTTATTAAAAATAACATTTTTAGTATACTTTTGTTATGAAGAGTAGGTTTAAAGTGGGACTTGTAATGTGGAGGTGGACTATGTAAGTAAACATCTAAATGCTAAAACTTATCTTTTATTTCGTTAAATCTAGCAACTGATTCATTTAATGCAGTTTACACTCAAAAAACATACGTAGGCTAAAGGCCCGTTCACACCAAGAATGATAACGATAACTGAGGGCGTTTGACCTTCTTTGCACATTCACTTTCTAAACAGTGGGTCGGTACTTCTGCATTTCTGCAATTGAATAAAATAAAATAAAATTTAAATTAAATTTTTAAATTAATAATATAAAATAAAAATAAAAAATAAATTAAATTAAGAAATTAAACTGAACAAATCTAATTTTTGTTGGATGGCATTTTGAACTAGCCAGATGAGAGATATGTGTGTGTTGGTGTTTTTTTTTTTTTAGACTTTGGGGACAAAATTGTTTCTGGTAGTGTGCAAAATCTGAATAAAAAAACATATTAAAAAATCTTATATTAATTCAATTATTTTAAAAAAATTAAATAACATTTAAATACATTTAAAATTGAATAAAATAAAATATTTTTTTTTTAAATTAAATTAAATTAAATTAAAATAAATTAAATTAACAAATTAAACTGAACAAATCTAATTTTTGTTGCATGGCATTTTGAACTAGCCAGATGAGACATATGTGTGTGTTGGTGTTTTTTTTTTAAGACTTTGGGGACAAAATTGTTTCTGGTAGTGTGCAAAATCAGAATAAAATCAAATATTTAAAAAAAAATCAAATATTAATTATTATTATTTTTAATTAAATAACATTTAAATAAATTTAAAATTGGATAAAATAAAATAAAATAAAAATAAAAATAAATTAAATTAACAAATTAAACTGAACAAATCTAATTTTTGTTGGATGGCATTTTGAACTAGCCAGATGAGAGATGGTCCGTGTACTTTTTCGTTCATTCATTATTCAATTTCGGAATGAAAGATGAAATTTAAAAAATGGTGCAGCTTGGTTTTTTGTTTAAAAGAAAAAAAGCAGAAATGGCTGTATTTTGTTTTCCAAATGTATTTTTGTCATCAAATAATAGTAATAGAAAATTGGACGCATTTCCGATCGTTTTTTTATTTGTAATATTTATTTGTACATTTATTGTATTTCATTTGACTGATCATATCTTTACCCGGAAGTAAATTACACCGTCGAGCGGGTATCAATTATTATTGTCTATATCACTAAAAATGCTACTAAGATCCATATTACTATCACACGAGCCAATGGCAATTAAATGCACGGATGCATAGTCAGATAATGAATGAAATACAACTGCACTCAAAAAAATAAGTCATTGGATGAACTCAATTTAATTGAGGGCAGGATTTCCATCCAATAAATATGTGTGACCCCAACTCATAAAAAACAAATTCATGCAATGAAATGTAATTGAGTTGGGCCAACTCAATTTGATCAAATATAGTTTCAATAAAATTGATACGTTTATGAAGTAATTATTTTATGCTTGTTGAACTCAATCTAAAAGATTTAACTGGAAAACAAATAACTAGGCAGAAATTCTTCTACACTCAAAAAATGATACATTGGATTTACTTAACTTTAGGCATTAACCAACTTATTAGGCATTAGCCATAAGATGGCTTTGTTACATCCACGGCATGCCCAAAGTAGTTGTTTATTTTATTATTAAAACAACTTTAACTTATGTTATCAGGTCCTCAACCCAAGCACATGCTCTATGCATTCACCACAATGGTAACCCCCAAAAACACTACCATACCAGAAACTGTTTTAAATACAAACATAAAAGAACATTAAACATTAACAAGTCTCCCAATTTTATCATTTTATTAAAAAAATGCATAAAATAAAATTTTATTTCAACATTTACTCTCCTTATCCAGCCGTGTGCAAAGCATGATGGGAAGGGGAAATCCACTTCCTAGTTACACAAGTAAAATAATTTATGTACTCTCAACTCTACTTAATTGAAATACGTTCTTTCAAAATGAAAATATTGAGTTGAACCAAAACGAAACTGTTTCAAATCAGTTTAACACAATGCAATTGTTTAAATGGGAAACCTAACACAATGGTGTTAAATGAAAAAGATTTTTTTAAATTAACTGTACAGTGTGGTAGAATCATTTTTTTGAGTGTGTTCACGAACAGAAGATTGTGACTCATGCTGCATACGCAATGACAATTATGCCTACTGTAAATATAGATATACAACTACGATTAGAGTTGTTTGCATAAAATGCACCGTGAATTTCACACGTTTGCCTAGATGTGATAGGCTACAATTTATCTCCATTAATACTATTTTCTCAATTCTGCTCATATATTTTCATTTACCTTACATCAATTGCTCGATCAATATTATCATCACATATTTTACATTTGTAACTGTAGGTACCACAAACAATTTAATATAGCTAAGTTTGTGTATTTTTACAGGTAGTAAAATACTGTGTGTGCTGCTTATAAACACCAGAGAGATAATGATTCATGAAAAAGATGGTCTTTCTTTACTCATCTCACTTGCACAAAATAAATGCAGTAATAGAAAGTACAGAAACGCACAAAATACACTGAAATACACTGGGAATTATATGCATTTAAAAATTTTGTTGAAATCATCCCCCCGGATCTTCTGCATCCACTCAGCCTGTACGCATGCAGCGTCAACGGGGAATGCGAAGAAACGAAGACCTCCATGAAACTGTGTTTTATTGACAAGTGGTTAGGTTTAGGGGCAGGGGTTGGGTTACGTGCTCGTAAATGTGTCTGTTGTGACTGTTCGCATTGAAAAATCACACCCCAATACATATGCAATAATGGCAATATTATTACCCAATAGATCATTTAATCATGACGATAAAATTCACAGTGCCTTTCGCGTCAGCTTATTGACGCCAAGGGTTTCTTATTTAAAGTAGTGAGGACCCTGCACGTCCAAAAATGACGCTGAAGGGGTACCCTGTGCGTCAAAATGCGACGCCAAAGGCCAAACGTCAATATGTGACGACTTGGGAGTGAGACTGTGTTGCGCGAGCGCACATTCAGCTCTGCAGGCCTGGTGCTATGCGTATTTAAATCTCCTCTGATGCGCATTTTCCTGCATTAGCCAAAATCATGACAGTCAACCACATCCAGTTATATGTGAATTAATGTAAATATTCGCTAAAAACACACAATAAAGACAGCAATGATGCAGTCAGGACTGTGGCACCGGCTTGCTTTGAAATGTATTTGGTTATTGCACCTGATGCGTGTGCGCCCGCTGCGTCTCCCGCACCGAAGTCATTTTAAAAAGTACATAATAACGAAAACAATACCTTACAAATAAAAAGGAGCCGATTTTTATGATCAGAACTTCCTTAAACCAGTGAACCTGTAAACCTTTCAGTCCAAGTAAACGAATGCGTTCAAATAGAATTTCATAATTGCGGGACCCGCGGGTTGAAAAAAAAAATCCAACCCGCGCATCAGTATGGGCCAGTACTTCAGGTGAAAACTTCCGGTGATCTGACAGCGAGAGCGAGAGACAACAGCGACCGAGTTCCATTACCACAGAGATATTTTTTCACATTGACTGTTTTTAGGATTCAAGAGAGGAGACTCAGCACTTCATCGTTGTGTGCATTTTTGTACAGTTTCGTCGCATTCCCCGTTGATGCTGCATGCGTACAGGCTGAGTGGATGCAGAAGATCCGGGGGGATAACTTTAACCCCACCAAATTTTTAAATGCATATAATTCCCAGTGTATTTCAGTGTATTTTGTGCGTTTCTGTACTTTCTATTACTGCATTTATTTTGTGCAAGTGAGATGAGTAAAGACCATCTTTTTCATGAATCATTATCTCTCTGGTGTTTATAAGCAGCACACACAGTATTTTACTACCTGTAAAAATGCACAAACTTAGCTATATTAAATTGTTTGTGGTACCTACAGTTACAAATGTAAAATATGTGATGATAATGATCGAGCAATTGATGTAAGGTCAGTGGTGGACGAAGTACACAAATCAAGTACTTGAGTAAAAGTACAGATACGTATAATAGAATATTACTCCAGTAAAAGTAAAAGTACTCCTTTTTCCATTTTACTTGAGTGAAAGTACAAAAGTACTACATTTTTTGTGTACTTAAGTAAAAAAGTACTGACATATTTTGCAATTTTATAAAGGCTATAAATTTATATTAGCATATATATTTTTTATAATCCTAGTATAAACCTTGGTTTTTCCCAAAATAACCACTAGCCTATATGGAGTCAAGATAGATTTTTGTTGTTGATATGGTCTACGTTGACAATGTTCACTGTGAAGCTTACATTGCATTGTAACGTTACCTGAGAGAAAACTGATTTAACCATCTCATTTTCACCAGTAAGAAAAGGGTTTTAAAGCTTGTTATTTTGCACAGTTATAAATGATATGAGAATAAGGCCTGAAGTTAGGAAGAAAAATGTAATTATATTTTCATAATATTTTTCTTTTTTCTCAAACATTGTCTGTGGTGTAAAAACACCCCTGGCCAAATGTCCCCAGAGGGCATCACTTCACACTTTGATAATTACTGTAGTTACCATCTGAACATCACATATTTTCTTTTCCCTCAGATGTAATCTGTCTAGATGGTTGATTATAAATATTTGGACTTCATAGCTGAAAATTACCTCAACTTAGCACCAGCAAGCTTGTTAGCTAGACAGTTAGCATCAGCTAACAATATTTACTTATTTTCAGTATGGTTATGAATAAACATTTATTTCTGTATATTAGGCTAGTTGATTCAAACAATATAAAAAAGTATACCGTTAATAAACAATATAAAAACAGACGTCACATAGGGCTAAATGCGTAGCATTTTAATAAAACTGTTGAGGTTACAGCAGCGAGGAATATGAACGTGTAACGTTATGAGTTATTTGATTTAATCTGTGTTATTTTAATATTTCGTTTTTTTACCTAAAAAGAGACGATGTTGATGATGTGTCTGCATTTAATCATTTCAGCGGGCTTAAATACATCACCCTTTACAGCAGATTTAGTTCGCAAACAACTGACAGTTGCAATAATTAATCCTAAAACTCGACAATATATCTTACTTTTCGCAGCATCAGTGGCGCGCGCTCACAATCTCCCGGTTCTTATTTGTGAATTCAGATGACTGGAGACTCGCTCTAAACGGCTCATTTGAATCAGTGAGTTTGAACAGCTGCAATTGGATCAGTCCAATTCGTGAATGAATCGCTTGTGGCGATTTGCGAACCGATTGAAAAGAATCAGTTTGTTCATTAATCAGACACTGCTTCTGCGTCTTGGAGCACGTAATATATTATAAGGAGTAACGACATGTTTTATTAAATGTAGTGGAGTAAAAAGTACGATATTATGCTTTGGAATGTAGTGAAGTAAAAGTAAAAGTTACTCAAAATAAAACTACTCCAGTAAAGTACAGATACTTGAAAAATGTACTTAAGTACAGTAACGAATTACAACTACTTCGTTACTGTCCACCACTGGGCACGGAATGTGCTGAAAATACGTGTCGGCATCACGGAAACAACACACATACAAAATCAATGAGGCTAATTTTTCGTGGTGGACACACGGATTCGTTCTCACTCCCAACTCGTCATATATTCACGCTTGGTCAGGAACCCTCGGCGTCACTTATTGACGAACAGGGTACCCCTTCAGCGTCACATTTAGACGTGCAGGGATTCCCTATAGAATGTTTTTTTTTTTAAATATAAAATAAAGGCTGTCTGATATCAAAGTGATGTCTGTGAAACAGCGTTCAGCGTTTAACAACGCTCCATAGAGAGCAACAACAGTGTCCTAAGCACTTTAAGTGTTTCCTAGTTTTTATCGGAGGCTTATTGATAAGCGTACTGTATGTAATGTGCTGTGATTATGTTTGCTTAATCAAAGATTAATCAGCGCAATGTGATTAATAATAATCGTTATTATTTAATTGTTTGTTTGTTTGTTTGTTTATTGGCTGACTGATTGATTATTTATATTGTATTTTTATATTTTTATTAATAAATCCATCTGTGGCGCTGACGTCATTATATGGCGCAATCCCAAGATGCATTGCGATTTTCCACTCGGTAAGTAGAACAGTTCATTCATATAAATACGAAAAATTACTTACATTTTCGGTACAAAAACTGTTCAGTCCGGTCAAGAAGTTGTGTTTAGAACCTTTAGAAGTGCAAGGTAGTAGTTTCGTGATGCAGTAAATGACAGCAGACATTATAAAAATATAATTAGCTGCACCATATGTGTAGTATGCTAGCTAAGTTAGCTAATTAAATTCAAGTTTGTTTATTTTTTTCCTCATATAATCATGCAAGGTAATATGGTAGGAGATTGTATGATTTTTATGATGTGTTTTCATATTACAGTAGCTCACAACACTTCAGCCATTTATTAATGTTGAGATGAGGAACAGTGTTGCCAGTTTGGTTTGTTTTCCAATAATTGTTAGAAATCCACACAAAACACAAATCTTAACAATGGTACACAATACAAATGTATTCATAGCTACGACAATACTGTGGCTTATCACAATTATTTAATAAAGCAAATTAAGTGTTCTTCTCTAAAGAAAGCTACGTTGTTTCTACATTGTAAACTATTTGTAAACTATATGTCTGTCATTTGGCATAACAGAGATATCAAAATTTCACCTGTCCAAGCCCAATATATCCCAAGTAGCACATTCAAAACCAGTCAAAAACTGCCCAATCTGCCAAAATTGATGAAAAAATAACTGGTAAAATTGTAAGAAATTCAGATTTTTTTTTTTTCTCATATCAGGTCCTTCACATTTACCAGCTTCTCACATTTCCTTTATTTAACTTGACACACACACAAACCAAAGGCACTTTTAAGAGCCACGTCCATTTTGTTAACCTGTTGTCTCTCTGTAGCTCACTGGCCCTGTCTCTCTCTCTATCTCACTCACTCTTTCTCTCTATCTGTCTGTTTACATCTGTAGTTGTCATATCTGTCCATCTTTGTTGTGAGTCTTTCTGTCTGTTTGTGTTTCTGCCCATCTCCATGAGTGATTCAGAACTCCAAGAACAGTTTATGAAGCTGGATAACCTGGTTGATCATCATCAAATCAGCGATGAGTTCCAGAGTCTTGATGACTTGCTTGGGAAGCTGCAGGAACAGGAGGAAGCAGCACCAGTAAAGACACCTGAACCAAGGGTGCATTGGAGAAAAAGAGACATTGATGGAAACAAGGTCAAGCAAGAATCAGTCAAATAAAGGTCAGTATAATTGTAGATTCAATATATTACATATCTACATTGTTTAGGCACTTATGAATGTATTAAACTTGTAATAGGTCAGAGAAACAATCAAACCAGAACTGCTCACTTGATTTTTGACATGAAAATAAATTGATTACATACAGTGTTTGTGTAAAGCAGTATAAACTACGCTAAATTATTGGTCATGGTAAGGCTGTGTTTGAAGCCGTTTGTTCTGAGTGTCTTGTCAGTGGCCAACCAGCTTGTTTCTTTTTAAATCATCTGCTTTTACAGCAAGCAGTCTTATTTGCTTTTATCATCTATGACAACTTATAGACAGATAACTGCAAGTAATTGAACTGTCCACATGTGGGTTTGGGAAATAAATGTCGGCCAATATTTGTTCTCTATCTAAACGTTCAACAGTGAGCTTAGGCCATTTTATAATAAGGGAGGTAAATTTGTGCTACTAACCTTGGGACAAGTTGAAAATGTTATAAAGGTTGTTTTTTGTTGTTTTTATCTGGTACAGCTGATCACGTTCGGAAAACTGATCGTCCCATCAATGCTCCTGACACTAACTGTGAGGTGACCTTTGCTCCAGAGACTGTTGGTGTGTACTTTTTTTGTGTGTAAATTACATTTTCAAAATCCAAAGGCACTCCAAGCAGTACACTTTAATATATGTTTTGTTTTTAAATATTCCATACTATTTTAACAGAGTGTTTTCTGCAAGATCTCCAGCACTCATTGAGCGATACCTCAGATGAGGAGGCATCACCTCTTGGAACCTCAAGAGATCCTCTCCTAGCTTGCTCAAACTGGAGCATACGACAAAGTCTCTCACCCCGTCTGGTGAACACAGCTGCGGCACAAGAAAAGAAAATGTGGCAACAGACATTTGCCAACAGTGTGGGAGCAATCCAGCTGCTGTGATCACAATGAATGGTAAGGGTGTAAAGATAAGTGTTATTATATGGTAAAAGAGTTGGGCTTGTAACCCGAAGGTCACCGGTTCGATTCCCGCACCGGCAGGAATTGAAGGTGGTGATTGTGAATGAAAAGCGCTCTTTCCACCTTCAATACCATATCTGAGGTGCCCTTGAGCACGGCACCGAACCTCAGATTGCTTCCTGGCACTGGAGCAATAGCTGCCCACTGCTCCGGTGTGTGTTCACAGTGTTTGTGTGTGTGTCTTTGTTCACTTCTGCTGTGTGTGTGCACTTGGATGGGTTAAATGCAGAGGACCAATTTCGAGTGTGGGTCACCATACTTGACAAATATGTCATGACTTTCACTTTCATAAACATCTATACATGCTCTTCTCTCATAGGGGAGCACAGGTCTGTTTGTAA
This sequence comes from Garra rufa, assembly GCF_049309525.1. Classification (NCBI taxonomy): domain Eukaryota; kingdom Metazoa; phylum Chordata; class Actinopteri; order Cypriniformes; family Cyprinidae; genus Garra; species Garra rufa. The sequence goes on along the minus strand of NC_133380.1, from coordinate 35,980,599 downwards.
AATATACACACTTTTGAGTAATGTTCAAAAAGTAAATGAAATTATGTAAAAAATATTTTAAGAATCCAAACCCTGATTAATCACATAAGGTTTACATTAAAGTGGATTTGTTTTTTATTTTCCAGGACGATATGATCTAAGCATGCCTGAGTTGAGTTGTGAGGCATGCCAAGCCACTTGGGCTGCTGGAGTGGTCGACCTAAATCGAAGCGATTACTGGCCTGCGACCCTTCACTTTTCCACAATTTATGCCACAGATGTCTTTTTTTCATTTGAAGAAATGAAGATGGCAGCACCAGGACTGTCCTGCCAAGCATTTTTAAGAATGCTGGATCAGCGAACTGTCCGCTTTGGTCGTGTGAGTATTGAATTTATTTATCCTATAGTGTTGTTAATCTCTTTGTATTGTGGGTTGAAAAGCTGTTTGATGCTAATGTATTCGTCGTACATTATTAGCCGTTGTTTTCCTTACTTCTAATAGACTAGCAAGATCTCCACAGACAGTTTTCAGAAAAGTTTTTTTGAGTGGGAGGCTGTGCGATATGAGGGGGACAAAATCTGCAAGGAAGAGCCCTTCATCTGTCCTGCGTGCACCCCAGATATGCTGGCAGTTTCAGTAGATGGAAACCGCTAGCATTACCGTTTCAAGAATGCAGCTAGGTACTCCAAACTGTGTATAATGTCACACTGTTGAAACAATATTAATAAGAAAAAATAGCTCTTTAATGTGCACCAAGTAAAATTATATTACAATTACAACAGATTATTATTATTATTGTTTTTTTGTTTGTTTGTTTTTTTTTAGATCTGAAGAACAGGCCATCTTTGAAGACGTCTTTATAGCTAAGGATGAAGATGTGACAAGATTTGTGGACTATATTCACAAGACATCCAAACATGAAAAATTGTAGATGATTAGACTACATACAGGACTACATTTATCTTCTACTCAAGAGTTTGTTTAGAAGAGTCTTGTTTTTCTTCAACCCTTTTCCATATTATAGGTCAGTGGAAGAGGTGTTTGTGGAGGGGTGTGGTCAGCAGCCAGAGAGACCTCCCAAAGATCTGCCAGCAAGGTAGATGAGGAGGGACTGGAGCTTGCGGTGTGTCGGCATGGAGTGCTGCTCTGTGCTTTAAATATGTACAGGGGGGGAATTTTTGCATATCCCCTGTACCTACAAGAAAAGCTGGCCAGTAGGCAAATCACTTTTTTTTGTATGGATGTGACCTGCAAATATTGGCCCTACCTCCAAAGAGTTGCAAAAAGCTGCCCAGAGCTCCAGCACCTTCTTAACATGAAGCCCTTCCTTTCAGTATTCCATGCCAAAGCCCATGATTTTAAATGCGAGGTAGGTGAACTTTGCTATGTGATTATCAAAACTGGGCATCTACAAATGAATGTAAAAACTTTCTCAGCATTATTTACATAATTTTTTTTATTACTACTAATTAGGTGAAATGGAGTGGGGCGTATCAGGATGGGGCTGGTTTAACACTAGGGGAGGAGGTGGAACAGTGCAACTGCAATGCTTTTCTCTCTAGGATTGCAGTGACCACAAAACACATGTCCAAAGCAGGTAAAATGACCACATACAGTACTTCACTAGTTACATCATTACATAATAAGTGGGGGGAATATAGTAATATGATATTTTCTGTGTTTGCAGGACGCACAGACATGCTGACTCTCATGGCCATGCGCTGGAATCAGCAAAAGTTTGACAATTTGGCCACCGCACTGACCCGTCGATATCAGAAGGTAATGACATCAGTGGAATTTGTTTTAGATGTTCAGTAATGTATGTTATTAGTGTTTGAAGCTGTGCATTAAACATTTGGTTCTTGTTTTTGTAATATCTGTGATTATTTGTCATTGCAGACCACAAAAGCTCTACAAAGCCAGGTGCAAAACTTAGAGTCCATGAAAGTCGAACTGGCAGTGACAGAGAGCCAATTGGAAAGATTGAGTCAATGATGTAAAGGAGTGGGCAGACGGTGAGGAAATGGCTAGTATTTATATATTTCTAGTAATAGATTTAGTCGTGAATAATTGTAATTGTTACTGTTATTGTAATTTTGTCCCACCTATTTCTTTTCAGCAACAACAAACACAAATGATGTTGATGCCTTGGCCAGCCGAATTGAGGTGCTGGTGGCAAGTATCAAGAGGCGTTCCCAGCGTCTCTATAAAGATACAGATGGCAACAAAGGTCGTGCCAGGATCCGCCGCAAGATCAGGGAGGAGAAGGGGATTCTGACATCAGTTGTAGAGAAATACAACAGAATGGTTCCAAACACAGACACTCTGTGCTTAGAAACCATTTTGTCTGGTGAGACAGCTTGGCCATGGCAGCTGCCACACAGTGGTATGTACACAATTCGTATACATACATATTTTTACACTTACACACATTACCCACAATGCCTTAAATGTCAGTTTGTCATAATTTTTTCTCATGTATTCTAGACTCTGTTGACCTAAGGACAAAAAGAAAGGCATTCGACGTCATCATGTCAGTAAGCCGACTTCAGGAGGAGCAGAAGATTCTTGTTGCAGAGATGGACCACCATTGGAAATATCTTTCAACTCGTGCTGAGACCCTCAGAGAACTGTCCTGCTTGTTTGCCTCTGAGACACTGAAAAGTATGTATTTGTAATATATAGCACAAACATAAGCATAGGGTTGCCCCCGACCAAATATTTTCCTGGAAAATTGACTCACTAAAGAGTCAGATCCAGGGCTGAGAAAGAATAAGTTATTTGAGCCATTACAACTGTCAGACTATTTTTATTTCACTGTTAGTAAGAATCTGATTTTTTTTCACTAAAGTGCATATTCCTGTAACTACATAGATGACATGTCATTAAAGTAAAAAGTAGCCTAGTAATGAAAACATATTTTATTGTACCATAAGTGGCTGTGTAAGCCTTCATTACACTTATATGTAATTACTATCTAATAATTACAGGGACCAACCATCACCATGTTCTGTGGAGTTTGTTTGTATTTTTGTTTTTTCTGCAACTACACAGTCAATCCAGTTTAGTCCAACTATGACTTTTCTAACAGACTTTTCAAACATTTTTGCGTTACTATTAGGGGGCAGCCCTAATAAACATACACAACAATGATGAATGTTTTTAAAGTTTCTAAGGGAGGCCTAATGTTATTTTGTTATATTTTTGTTCTTTCAAGATTCGCAATGTGGCCTAAGTGAAGAGGGTTTGAAAGGTCTGCAGAGCATCATCCACAGAAAGCTACATAAAATCAGAGATATGCGGGTGCAAGCAAGAGAGTGTTACCTGCAAGTTTTGTCTGGAGCAGAGAACTTCTTAAACAAGTCGTCAGCTGATGACTATGACAATTTCTGGTGGCGAACTGTAATCAACAGTGACCCCTTTTTTTTCTTGACCGTGGCCTTGACCTTAAACCCTGATTCTAAAGAGTGTAATAAAATATGCTTTTCATCACCTTGTGCATCAACGTGTATTCTCTTTTTTTTTTACATACATAAAAATGTATGCATGCATGCCTCTACAACCAGTCAGTGGTGGAAATTAAGTGCATTATTGTAAGGCTGTAAGTACTGTACTGTTCTAAAGTATAGATTTGAGGTACTTGCTCTCTCAATGATTTGTTTCTTTTCATGCCACTTTTTAGTTGTACTAGGCTGCAGTTAAAAGAAAAAAAAGCTTTTACTGAACTTGACAGCACATGAAGAGCTTATAAAATATGACATTTTGGTATAAATAAAACTACTCAGTAGTTCATACTTACAGTATAAGTACAGCCAAAACAAGTAGTCAATTGGCGAAAAAATTATTTGGCAACTAATTTGTTGATCATAAGTTGATCAAGTTTGTTGATCATTTTAATGTAAAAACATTACATAGTTCCATTGCATTTTTTTAATTTTTAGTTGCTTGACATGTTTAATCATGTTGAGGTTTGAACTGTTCACAGGATGTGTAATGGTATTCCTTTTTGGTAATGTATAATTCTGACTATTTTCATAATACTTACAAACCAAATCAGTTGGGTAATGAAGAAAATAATTAGCGGACTAACTCATATTGAAAATAATCATTAGATACAGTAGATATCTACAAAATAGTTCAAAATGAGCTCCACCTTAATCAACTACAAGACTAAATAATCATGAGTTTTATGAGTAATAATGAAGTCAAGTCACCTTTATTTATATAGTGCTTTTAACAATACAGATTGTGTCAAAGCAACTTCACAGTATTTAAACAGGACAATAGTGTGTAAGTAACGCATTACTGTAAACAATCAATTTCCAGTTAAAGGCAGTTCATCAATGAATTCAGTGATATCATCATACAGTTCAGTTCAAATAGTATATGATATCGCTGGAAAATAAATATGATTCACAGGGGAAAATGGAATTTTAGGTCTTTAGCCCTGGGCTGAGAAAAAACAACTATGCCCACATATGCCTGTGTCCTAGTGTAGGGTGCTGTATAACAATTGAAACTTGTTTATGGAATAAGCAGATTATAGGGACATAGACAAGCAAGACAAAGAAAACCATTATGACAAGGAGGAATCATTATTTCCCAACATTAAATGCAAGTTCATCCAAAATCATTTTGCTAAAGGAAAAAAGAAAAGAAAGAATGAATGAAAGATATACAGAAATAATAAACATGTTGCCTAGACATGTTACGTTAAAATATTTGTGTAAATTTTTACTGTATTTCTGAATTCTGTCTTCAGAGTCTCACAGTACCATCGAAACCTAACACAAGCATGTTGTAAATATAGAAAGGGGCAGAAATAAAAAAATGTTTAGGCATAAATGTGACAACACAGTTTGTTGTCCGTGGTAAAGGGAGTACATCTGTACAGGTTTTATTGCCCTTCCACCCACAGGGGACCAGTAGAGCCTCCTGGTAGAGTAACAAAACTGCACATTTCAAATGGATGTAACTTAAAGTCCGATTAACATATCAAAGAGAAAATCAGCAGGACAACTAATTATGCTGTGTTTAATATATAATGTTGGAAACAGTTTTTTCACATATACAGAAAGTTTGTAAAAAAGCGTTTTAAAAAGTGTTCTTAGTAAAATACCAAATTTCAACTTGGCTGTCAAATATATCATAAAAGCTTGCACAATAAACATATTTAGATATAACTTTATTCATTGAATATAGTATTTACTTAATTTAATTACTAAAAGATTTTTAAACTACATTACCCATAAGCCTTTTATACTCTATCGATGGGACGGGAAAACATGGCGCTGTATATTGTAGTTCATTAAAGTTTGTATTTACGCTGTAGGGTTAGGGTTAGGATCTCGGTAAATGGGTAATTTCTTGCAACACAGCAATGCCTCATTGTTCAGTGACATTATTACTTAACCCCTTAACTGTCACCGTCCCACCTGTGGGACGCTTGGCGCTCTTTTTTCCGTTGTCCTTTTTCTCTATCAAATGTTTTAGTAAGCATCATAAATTATATATCACTTGAAAGGTTAGAATCTCAAGAATCATCCTGTGAAAACCATTTTAAAATCGGACATTGCTTTACCATGGAAATGGTACTTTAAAATCGTTTGGCGGTCTCCTCCCCCTTAGCGGTGTCATATTACAAAATGCATTACGGTCTTTTAGAATCACAACTTTTTACATTCTTGACAAAAAACATATCATTGGAAAGGTCTGAGTCTCAGGATTGCATATTTGGTGGTTATTTTGTGATAGAACTAAAAATTCTCTGAAAAATTTAGACTTTTGTGACAGAAAAATGCATAAAAAATATATATGGCATTTGGATGGCACCCGGTGGCTGTTTGTGGTATAACGCCCTAAACAAACTCTCACAGGAACCTTAATTTTTTTCATATCAACTTTAAATTTGGAACATAACTTATTTAGATGTGAGGCTTCAATTTGATATCAAATTTAGGATAAAACCTGTTATGTAAAATATGTATTTTATATAAAATATAATAAAAATTGTACAGTGCATTTTATTTACAGTAAATTTAAACTTCTATAATTTGTTGGTACTTTATTTTTTTGAAAAAATTCCACTTCTGCAATAATCTGCTGATTGTCTTCTTTAAAAAGAGATCAACCTTAGATCTGTATTCCAAAGTGTTCATGAATTACAACAATTGAAGTTAGGATAGTGCACGTTCACGCATATTTTAAAAAATGGGGGTGACAGTTAAGGGGTTAAGTCATAATGACAGTAAAACGTAGTTTACAAAATGAAGCACCTTGTATTTTGGCCTAAAAGTTAATCCAGCCACAGCTTGTCAAAATCCACATCACACTTACTTCCAAATATGGTAATTACGGGATCTTCCGGCTGAAGGTGGGTTATAACCATATAACAGAAGGGCAGTTAAATATTTATTTCTTCTCATTAAAAATAAAATTTCACAGTTATTGATTCCTATCTGTGTCTTACCTGATGTAGATTAGATTATTGATTAGTTAAGATAAGTGAATCTTTTTTCCAAAGCAAGGGCCTATTTCCATGGTATGAACCAGAGGGTAACTAATTTTGACAGCTGTATACTGTATGAGGAATAAATACTAAACTATTTCAAAACGTCTAATTTCTGCTATATATAAACAGAAATTAGACGTTTTGAAATAGTTTAGTATTCCTCATACAGTATACAGCTGTCAAAAAAAAATATATATGTATATATATATATATATTAGAGATGCGCGGATGGGCTCAATCGTCACCCGAATCCGCAGCTTCAAATAAATTATCCGCCCGCCACCCACCCGCACCTATATTTTTCTCTGATTTAGATAACCGCACCCGACCCGCACCCGATCGTCATATTACACTTATTGTAATTCTTAGTTTTGCATGATGATATGATAAATTGATGGTTCATGTTAACAGCAGATTGATTCAGCTGATCTGCAAATCGCTGCACACTTATACGTTTATCACTCATGATTTTAAGCCAAATCCATGCAGAAAAGAATAACGTTAACTGTCATGATTTTGGCTAATGCAGGACACTTCTGAATGATGCGCATCAGAGACGTGGGTAAACGCAAAGCGACCAATGCACTACACCGCTGCATTACCGTGCTCAATAGCATTAGCACAGGCATAACTCCCTTCAAACTTTATATGGAATGTCAACGTTTCTGTCACCAAAAACTTAGAACAGGCAAACACACACACGCACACAAATGAAATCGTCTCTGCCTGATGAAAAACATATTTAAAACACGTTCAAGTTTTAGAAATTGTAGTTAATATTTGCATCATTATTGATTTATCTCATCCACCCGCGACCCACCCGCAAATAATCAGAATGCATTTTTTTATTACCCGACCCACCCGACCCGCGGATTATCCGCAGCGCCCGCGGATATAACCGCCATCCGCGCATCACTAATATATATATATGTAGGAGCCATTTTTCTAGTTGTAATTTTCTTTCACGCCACTGGAGGGTGTATAGTGTATTTATGCTCTCAGATTAACTCAGAGGCTGTGCGCCGAAGAAGGTCAAACAAACTTTTTGACCGTGATGAACTTGGACTAATCATTGTTTCATTTTGCTGTTTGATTTTTTTGTTTGATAAAAGAAATAGGACAATAAATGGATTGGTATATCCAAAGTTTCAAAGGTATGAACATCGCATTTTGTTGTCGATAAGTTCAAGAACTACGCGTCAAAACCAAAGATACGATGCGCACCTACACAATTAAGTCAAAAAGTTTGACCGCGATTGGAGCTGGTTTTGATAAGGATGCCTACATCAACGGACTGAATCGGATCAAATTGGAGACTATAGGACGGGTCGACTGATCTGCAGGAGGAAAGCACGTTGATGGCTGGTTTGAAAGTGGTGGTTGGATTTAAATGCCCGTTCGTGGATTTCGTTGGATTATCGCTGTCGGCTGCCGCCTTGGATGTACTAAGGAGCATCGCACGAGGACGCCGTTGTTTCTTCATTCACGGACTGCACAACTGCACACGCGGTGGAATATCAAGGTAAAAGATGTGACATTTTTTAAAGCTCGAGCTACCATCAACTAACTTGACAAATTTGCATGGCCATTTAAAAAAAAAAAAAGAGTGTGCGCACACAGTAAAAAAATGTTTGTTATGGTTTATCTTGTTCGCGTTTACATTGTTTAAATATGTATTTTTGTATGTGATTTGAACAAACAGTGAGTGTTTTAAGGTGCAAAATGGCAGATAAAAGTGAAGCTCATGATATCTTGACTGAAGAGGGTCAAACACAAGATGTAGAGGGTAATGGTAAATTCGAGCAATCAGTTCAAAAACGTGAGGTAAAACTTACTAAAAAAGGTTTATTGTATAAACTTGATATGTTACAAACGTTGAGAAAATCAAAGTTTGAAAAGGCAGCTCATCTTAAAAGAACACTAAATGATCTTATGACTAGCTTTGACAATGAAAGAGATGTTAAAAGCACCTTTGAGAAGTTTAAAGCCCAGTGCAAAGAGGCAAGAGAAGCCCACGAGTCTTTATTAGTTTTATTACCAAGTGATGAGAGAGAGAGAAACATGAAACATGGTTTAAAGCCAAATCGCTGTGGGTTGAGGAGTTTTCTACTGTTGTCAATAAATGGATGGGCCAGCATCAAGAGGATAAGCAGGGCACTGATAGTGAAATCAACCCTAATGATAGTATTTCCAATGTTGGAATTCGGGTGTGCAGTCATACGTCAAGCCAACGCAGTAGGTCTGGCTCAACTAAATCCAAATCATCTGTCCAACAAGCACGCATTCAGGTGGAGGCAGAAAGAGCCGCTCTTGTTGCACGTGCAGAATCTTTAAAAAAGAGACATGATATTGAAGAGCAGGTGGAAAAATTGAAGAAGCAAAAGGAGCAAATGGAGCTTGATGCTGAAATAGCAGCTTCCACTGCAAAGTTATCAGTCCTCAAAATGTTTGAGCAGCAAACCACTGAAAGTTTGGTAACAGATGGGATGGAATCTTATATTAACAAAGGAGTAAAGCTAAAGTCAACGGCTTCATCTCGCAGTTCTGATAAACCGCCAGTGGCTATAACAAGCAGCTATGATGGCTTACCTTTACTACCAACCTCAAAGAGTGCACAGCAACAACCTGTTCAAACTTCTATTCCAGAGCACAGAAAGGCTGCAACATCCCGTACACAACCCAGTGGATCCACCATGGGAGCACAGGTGTTTTCAAATACTGTGGAACAGTCTCCTTCAGTGCTAAATGTGCTTCAAAAACAGCAGCAAATAACAGAATTGCTAATACAGCAACAAAAGGCTAGCCACCTTCCTCCACGTGAAATTCCAATATTTGACGGAGATCCTTTGCAGTTCAACTCATTTATGAAAACTTTTCAGTTTTGTGTTGAGGACAAGACAAACAACAAAGGAGATTGCTTGTATTTCTTAGAAAGATATACCAAGGGACGTCCAAAGGAAATCGTGCGTAGCTGTATGAACATGAGACCTGAAAGAGGGTATGTATCAGCTAAAGGTATGCTTAAGCAGCATTTTGGAAGTGATCATATGGTGTCTGCTGCCTACATGGAGAAAGTGCTTCAGTGGCCAATGATTAAAGGAGAAGACGTGATGGCTCTTCAAGATTATGCAGTCTTTCTGCGAGGTTGCTGTAATGCTATGTCGGAGGTGCAGTACTTACAGGAACTGGAGATGCCAGCCAATATGAGAACAGTGGTTTCAAAACTTCCATTTAAAATAAGAGAGAAATGGAGAACTGTTGCATGTGATCTTTTGGATCAACGAAATCGAAGAGCTGCATTTGATGATCTTGTCTTCTTTATTGAGCGTCAAGTTAAAATCATCTCAGATCCAATATTTGGATACATCCAAAATGTGGAAAAGGGAATGATCAGTAAGCCTAAGGATGTGGACAAACGGAATCCACAGTCTCTATCAAAGTCAAAATTTAAAGGTAACAGTTTTGCTACTAGCGTTACTGATGTTGAAAGACACACAGCTAAGGAAATGATGGTAAAGACTGAAGATTTAACTCACCAAGTAAGGAACAGACTGAGTAAACCTGACACTTGTCTGTTTTGTTCTCAAAATCACTCTCTGGAACAATGTAAACCATTTGAGAAGATAAAGCATAGAGAAAAGGTTAACTTTTTAAAGGGAAATGCTGTTTGCTTCGGCTGCCTTCACACTGGACATCAGAGCAAGGAGTGCAAAAGGCGTTTAACTTGCAAAACCTGCCACCAAAAGCATCCTACTGTTATGCATATACACTTCAAACAGAAAGTTGATTCAGCTGTTAACACTGATGATAGTTACCATGTAGAAACAACTGCACCAACCGTAAACAATGCACTTGTGTCTGCACAGGCATGTAACCATACAGGGGCTGGGAACAGCGGTGGCATTCTTCCTATTCTTCCAGTACAAGTTAAGTCTTCATTAGGCAACAAGGTCATTCAAACTTATGCCTTTTTGGATACAGGCAGTACTTCTACATTTTGCTCAGAGAGTTTGATGCGAAGGTTGAATCTAAATGGACGCAAGACAAAAATCTCACTACTCACGATGAGTCCCAAATCAACAGTCACAAGTTATGTTGTTAATAATTTGGAAATTTCAAGCCTCACTGGCAAAGACTTTTATAGGTTACCTGAAGTTTACACCCAAAGCAAGATGCCTGTGAGCTCAGCTAACGTTGTCAAGAAAGAAGACTTGGGGGAGTGGCCATATCTTGATACTGTTCACATTCCACACATTCAAGCTGACGTAGAGTTGTTGATTGGTACCAACGCCTCAAAGTTACTTGAGCCCTGGGAAGTTGTAAACAGTCATGGAGATGGGCCATATGCCATTCGAACCCTATTGGGGTGGGTTATAAATGGTTCCATTGGTGGTTGTCAAAGTAAAGGTTGTACTGCTACAGTGAACAGAATTGATGTAAAGAGATTGGAATTGCTATTGGAGAAGCAATATTTACATGATTTCAATGAGAACATGTTAGAAGACAAAGAAGAAATGTCTAGAGAAGATGTTAAGTTTATAGAGATAATGAAAGAGTCTGTAAACCTCAAAGAAGGACACTACAGTTTGAAGCTTCCTTTCAAAAGCAAAGATGTAAATATGCCAAATAATCTCTCCATTGCCAAGCAGCGCCTTATTGGAATAAGGAAAAAATTTGAAAAGAGCAAGAAATTCCAACAGGAATACACAGATTTCATCAATAATATGGTTGATCAGGGCTATGCAGAAGAAGTGCCAAAGCCGGAGCTTGAGCAACATGATGGTAAGGTTTGGTACATTCCGCACCATGGAGTGTACCACCCCCGCAAAGGCAAGTTGCGGGTTGTTTTTGACTGTGGAGCAGAATTCAAGGGAACTTCTTTGAACAGTCAGTTATTGCAAGGCCCTAATCTGACAAGCTCGTTAATTGGAGTTCTCTTAAAGTTTAGACAAGAACCAGTTGCCTTTATGACAGACGTTCGGGCCATGTTCTATCAAGTTAGAGTGACTAGTGAGGATAAAGACTTCCTTCGTTTCCTGTGGTGGCCCGATGGTGACGTAACACAAGACATCATTGAATATCGAATGACTGTTCATTTGTTTGGAGCAGTTTCGTCACCCAGCTGTGCATGTTTTGCTCTACGGAAGACTGCAGAAGATAATCAGCACAGTTTTGATTTAGAGGTAATCAATACCGTCTTCAAGAATTTCTATATGGATGATTGTCTGAAGAGTCTACCATCAGAAGAGGATGCTATCCGGATGACTAAAGACCTGGCTGCTCTCTGTAACAAAGGTGGTTTCCATCTGACACAATGGGTCAGTAACAGCCGTGAGGTTTTGCAATCCATTCCAGAACAAGACCGATCCAAAAATATAATTGAGCTTAACTTGGATCGGGATCACCTGCCAGTAGAAAGAGCTCTAGGACTTCAATGGTGTGTGCAAACAGACACGTTCAACTTCAAAACTGTTTGCAAAGAGCGAATGCACAGTAGACGTGGGATTTTGTCAGTAATCAGCTCAATCTATGATCCTTTGGGATACCTCTCACCACTGATACTTCCTGTCAAGCATATTCTACAGGAGTTATGCAGGACAAATTATAGCTGGGATGATGAAATTCCACCAGTTCTAGATCAACAGTGGATTAAATGGGTTACCAGTCTGGATCATCTGAGTGCCTTTGTAGTTGATCGATGTTTGAAGCCACATGATTTTGGACAACCTGTTCAAGGTCAACTACACCACTTTTCAGATGCCAGTGAAAAGGGTTATGGCTCTGTAACTTACCTTAGATTACAGAATAAGCATAACACCACTCATGTCACATTTCTTCTTGGCAAGTCTAGAGTGACACCTCTTAAACCAGTCACCATTCCACGACTAGAGTTAACTGCCGCTGTTCTAGCTGTTCGCATTGATAAAATGCTCAGAAAGGAACTTCAGCTGGATTTAAGGGAATCATGTTTTTGGACTGATAGCACATCTGTCCTGAAATACATAAAGAATGAGAACAAAAGGTTTCGTACCTTCGTGGCAAACAGGGTATCTGTTATCAGAGAGGCTTCGGATGTGACCCAATGGAAGTACATCCACACTTCTCAAAATCCAGCAGATGATGCATCTAGGGGAATGTCAGTACAGAAACTCATAACCTGCAAGAGGTGGTTAAATGGTCCAGAGTTTCTGTGGAAACCAGAAGAAGAATGGTTAGATCATAGCATTGCAGTAAGCATTCCTGATGATGATCCAGAAATTAAAAGGGAGCTCACAACAAATCCTGTATCTGTAGAAGACGCCAATAATGCCACTTACAGATTGATCACATACTTTTCTGAGTGGAAACGACTCAAAGTAGCAGTAGCATGGTTGCTAAAGTTAAAAGGAATTTTACTGGAGCTGAGCAGCCAACGAAAGCAGGCTATGGTTGCATCAGACTACCCAAACAATGTGGAACGTAAGATGCAGGAAGTTAAGACTTCAATTATAGGACAATGCTTGTCTTTGGATGACCTGTTTGAAGCAGAAAAAGCCATCATCCAATTCTGCCAACGAAAGAGGTTTAGCATAGAAATTGCTTCATTAGAATTTGGGAAATCTAAAATCGGAAGGAATAGTACCATTTACAAACTAAATCCCATTCTTGAAGATGGACTGTTAAGAGTTGGTGGTCGGCTGTGTAAGATGGCAATGCCAGAAGAGGTAAAGCATCCTATAATTCTCTCCAAAGACCAGCATATTTCCAAGCTTATCCTTAAGCACATCCATGAACAGACTGGTCATGGTGGAAGGAACCATATGCTTTCAACATTAAGAAGAAAGTACTGGATCACCCATGCCAATGCAGCTGCCAGGAGAATCCTTTCGAGTTGCATCTTCTGCAGGCGACAGAAAGCAAAATTAGGTGAACAACTGATGGCTGACTTACCTGAAGAAAGGTTAACTGTAGACCTACCTCCGTTTACCAATACAGGAGTAGATTACTTCGGTCCAATTGAAGTAAGAAGAGGCCGCGCTCTCGTAAAACGTTATGGCGTGATTTTCACATGCATGGCCAGTAGAGCAGTCCATTTAGAGGTTGCTTATACTTTAGACACTGACTCCTGCATTAATGCATTACGCAGGTTCGTATGTAGAAGAGGACAAGTTTCCCACTTAAGATCTGACAATGGAACAAATTTTATTGGTGCGGAAGGAGAATTGAGAAAGGCCCTCGCAGACTTGAATCAAACCAAGATTCAGAAAACCTTGGCACACAAAGGCATCAAGTGGAGTTTTAATCCTCCTGCAGCTTCGCACTATGGAGGTACATGGGAACGCGTCATAAGAATGGTTAGGAAAGTATTATCTTCAGTTCTACGTCAGCAAACATTGGACGATGAGGGATTGCACACCTTGTTGTGTGAAATAGAGGCTATCTTAAATGATCGACCCCTTACCAAAGTATCTGGTGATCCAAATGATTTGGAGCCACTCACTCCCAACCATCTACTTACAATGAGAAAAACGCCTTTCCTACCTCCTGGACTGTTTAATGAAAAAGACCAATTCGCAAGAAGAAGATGGAGGCAGGTACAATACCTCTCTGACCTCTTTTGGAAGAGGTGGATAAAAGAGTACTTACCTCTGCTCCAAGAAAGGCAAAAATGGACTAAAGAAAGACGTAATTTTCAACCAGGAGACATTGTTCTTATCGCAGACACTGGGGCCCCTCGCAATTCTTGGATGCTTGGAAAGGTGCTGGAAACATTTCCAGATCAAAAGGGTTTAGTTAGGTCTGCAAAAATCCAAACTAAAATAAGTGTTATAACAAGACCAATAACAAAAATGTGTCTTTTATTAGAAACGTAAGACATGGATGATGATTTCATGAATGCATTATTGATCCAAGTTATTTTGGTTACAAAAATGGGGGTGAATCATGTATTTGTTGTTGTTACTCATGGCTCCTTATGTAAATAAGGTTAATTGAATTGTTTATTTTTCTCCCAGTCATAAACAATTAGGGGCTGGAGTGTAGGAGCCATTTTTCTAGTTGTAATTTTCTTTCACGCCACTGGAGGGTGTATAGTGTATTTATGCTCTCAGATTCACTCAGAGGCTGTGCGCCGAAGAAGGTCAAACAAACTTTTTGACCGTGATGAACTTGGACTAATCATTGTTTCATTTTGCTGTTTGATTTTTTTGTTTGATAAAAGAAATAGGACAATAAATGGATTGGTATATCCAAAGTTTCAAAGGTATGAACATTGCATTTTGTTGTCGATAAGTTCAAGAACTACGCGTCAAAACCAAAGATACGATGCGCACCTACAATATTTAAACATAAATGCACTTTTCTAGGGGGTGGACCACCTGCTAAGCAGCTGTCCCAAGTAGCCCAAACCGTTTTTAACATCTTTGGTCATTCAGAAACCAGCATTACTGGTTTAAAGGAGGGCACAGACAGCTCAATGATTCAGCTGGTGGAACTACAAAAATGGTAATTTTAATAAACGAACAGCCAAGTACCAATATAATGACCCAATTTTTATTTAACATAGGCAAAGCCATTTCTTATATTGCATCTGTCATTCTATGAACAAAGAACAAAAACAAATTGGTCACACAATTAATTAAAAACAGATTAAATGTGTTCTCTTTTCGGCAGCACCGAGCCTTCAGCTGAGGAATGTGGACCGTCGACATCGCAAATGCCCGAAGTACCTCATTCGCCGTCTTCTGCTGCTGCAGCTGCTCCAACACAATCCCTAATGGACAAAAAACTTGAGATGGATGTCCTAAAGCAGCAGAAAGTAGTACTGTGTTTACAGGAGAAATACTACAAATTTAAAATTGAGCTACTACAAAATAAAAAATAACAAATTATAATGGCCATTTCTGTTTCTTCATATCTTCACAACCAAAAAAATTGACTAAGATGTGTCTGTTCAGTGTGGTCATAATTTTTATTGCATTCACTGTAACATACCTGAAATGCAAATTAGTAAATTGGGCTCTGTAAGGAATCCCACTTTGGGACAGATCCCTCCCTTGTGGAGGGTGTTCTTCATCATCCGCTTCATCAGCTTGATTGTCCGCGGGAGGGTCTGCAATTTGTCTGGCCTTACAGATGTTATGAAGCACTGCACAGGCTGTTATCACTTTGCAGACCTTTCCCGGCGCCAGTCGCACCTCTCCATGCAAAATGTGAAAGCGTCTCTTTAGCTGACCAATACCTCGCTCAACTACGGCCCGTGTTATTTTGTGAGCTCTGTGAATTAATAAAATTCTGTTGATATTTTTAATGCCTAGTGGTAGGTTATTTATGGGAAGTACATTACCATACTATGATATTGCAACACATTTTTTTTTTTAATCCACGCACATTGGACATTATTACTGTTACCTGTTGTAATTAAGTTGTGGACCCTGTTCAGGACGGAGGTATGGTGTGAGGAGCCATTGTTTACAGGGATACCCGCTGTCTCCTAAGAGAGAAGTAGGGCACTATGTGTCAAGATGTTTGATTGATTGCATGTCATAAAAATTCCACCCCCCTCCCCAACTGGACACCTGTTTTTGGACACCCCCTACCCCTCCCAAAACTGGACATCTGTTTATCCGGACCACCAACTCAATGGAATTTATGGTTGTTTTCCTATTGTTTTTGGGGGATGTGTATTTGAAACGGGACCATGGAAAAACTGTTCAAAACTATGTGCTTTTCAACTTTAATTGTGAAATAGTGTATATGTTTGGGAAACAGGGCTTAAGGGGGTAGTATTTATTAAAGCTGTGTTTTTCTTCACATATACAATAGAAACACAGGTAGTTTTGTATTTTCCAGAAAACTGTGAAAACAAAATCTATGTTGTAGTCTGTAGCATTACACCTTTTTTTAAAAATGTTTAAAAGTTTAAATAGTTTTTTTTTTAGTGATAAAAGAGTTAAAGTAAAATAAAACCAATCTTGTAGCATTACAATTTTAAAAGGTAGAGTTTTGTTACTGATACATGTGTTAAAGTAAAATAAACCAAATGTTGTAGTCTATAGAATAACAAAACTTTAAAAAGTTTTTTACTGATACAAGTGTTAAAGTAAAACAAAACCTATGTTGTAGTCTAAAGCATTACAACTTTTAAAAACGTTTAAAAAGTTTTTTACTGATACAAGATCAAGGAAAAGTCCTGTGCATCTCACACTGATCTAAAAAAACTACAAACTATCAGATGCAAACGTTAAGCAACAGCATAAGATACTTGACAAAAATCTATGTTGTAGTCTACCATTACAATGTAAAAATGGTAGAGTTTTTACTGATACAAGAGTTAAACTAAAATAAACAAAATCTATGTTGTAGTCTAAAGCAATACAATTTTAAAAATGTTTAAAAGTTTAAATAGTTTTTTTTACTGATACAAGAGTTAAACTAAAATAAACAAAATCTATTTTGTAGTCTAAAGCAATACAATTTTAAAAATGTTTAAAAGTTTAAATAGTTTTACTGATACATGAGTTAAAGTAAAATAAACAAAACCTATGCTGTAGTCTTAGCATTACAATGTAAAAAAATGTAAAGTTTATACTGATACAAGATAAAGTAAAGGAGAGAGACCAGTGCATCTCACACTGATCTAAAAAACTAAAAAATATCAGATGCAATCGTTAAGCAACAGCATAAGATACTTGACAAAAAAATCTATGTTGTAGTCTACCATTACAATGTAAAAAACTAGGTAGAGTTTGTTACAAAGTTAATAAAATTTAAGAATCAAACACCTTACACTGTTTAGCGACAATACACCCTTTCTCCTCGCTGTCTGACTCAGAATGAACTTACGGGCGCTGCGGACAAACCCCACCCACAACAACCCCCCTAACACACGCAGTAAAGCAGAGACCAAAGGTTTAAATGTATGGTAAAATAATTAAACAAATTAATACTTTTAAAAATCGAAGAAGACTTCTTATTTGAATAAATCGATGACATTTCATAATTGATGAAATCATTCCTCTGTTTAACATTAAACATTCCTCAGTTTTTTGTTTGTTTGTTTGTTTCATTTTAAAGCGCATGTCAGATTCCTTTCAAACAAACGCCGCCTAAGCCACAGGAAAATATTTATTTATTTATTTTATTTAGTTAATCACAGATACTCCTTTAATCTATCTTTTCATTTTTGACAACTCACAGGACCACCAATTCAAAGGAGTTTATGGTCATTCTCTTATTGTTTTTAGGGAATGTGTATTTGAAACGGGTCCATAGAAATCTTTAATTGTGAAATAGTGTTTTGTAAAACTGGTCTCAAGGGCAGTTTTTAGCGGATGTCAGTTTCCTTTTAAACAAATGCCACAGGAAAATATTTATTTATTTCATTTAGTTAATACAAGTTACTATCTTTTTATTTTTGACAATCTTAGAACTTATACGGTCTGTTAGGCTACACCAGCTGAGCCGTTTGTATGCATGTACATTAAAATATCCGAATGAAAGCAAATGCTTTGTTCCACGCTGCACAATAAAGGCAAGAGAGGATTCCGCAATTTTATTCCCATACGTAAGACTTGCGGAGTGGTAGTTAAAACACATACACGCGTGTGTATTTAATAGTCTAAACTTAACAACATCATATAAATGTAAATATCTTGAATCACACAGCCCAATAAACCAGAGAGGTTGGTGAGCGCAGTCTATGATCGCTGATGCATTCTTATCAGATCAGCCTACGTTGTAAAAACTCTTCTGGGGTTGCGACTCGTCACCTAGGGGGGTGTAGATGGGTCTACTGGCGCTGTGAACTTTGTTAAAAGTTTATGCCAACGTTAATTAAGAGGTCAAAGGATGTGCAGTGGACTTTTTTTTTTTTTTTTTTTTTACAATACGCACCTGCGAGTGTGTTTTCTTGTGAACTCTGCCAGAAGTTTAGGTAAAAGTTCAGTAGGTCAAAAGATGTGTAATTAGCCTTTTAACAACACAGCTGGATTTGCGTGGGGCATCTGGTGGATTGTAACATTTAGGAAGAACACATCTTTCCTAATAAAAAACAGGTTTACAATGTGGATGTGGTGAATGTGTCTTTAAACTGATGTTCAGAATGAATAACAACAAGCTAAAATTAGCTGGAGGGCCACGAAGTTTGTTTTTAACAAACCAATCTATGCTAGTGGAAAATCTTGTTTTATTTTTACTTGTTTTTAGTTCCAGTTGTTTTTTCTTTATATTCAGTCTTAGCTCTTTCAAGTCTCAACACAAGCACAAACACTCACACAAACACAATGCACACATGCAAACTAAAACACAAACATACATGCAACTTGCGACTAAAACACAAAAAAGCAAACACTTGATGCAAAACACAAACACAAAAGACAAACATACATGCAACTAAAACAAAAAACGCAAACACATGATACAAACTTAAACACAAAACACAAACATACATGCAACTAAAACAAAAAACGCAAACACATGATACAAACTTAAACACAAAACACAAACATACATGCAACTAAAACAAAAAACGCAAACACATGATACAAACTTAAACACAAAACACAAACATACATGCAACTAAAACAAAAAATGCAAACACATGATGCAAACTTAAACACAAAACACAAACATACATGCAACTAAAACAAAAAACGCAAACACATGATACAAACTTAAACACAAAACACAAACATACATGCAACTAAAACAAAAAACGCAAACACATGATGCAAACTTAAACACAAAACACGAACATACATACAACTAAAACAAAAAACGCAAACACATGATACAAACTTAAACACAAAACACAAACATACATGCAACTAAAACAAAAAACGCAAACACATGATACAAACTTAAACACAAAACACAAACATACATGCAACTAAAACAAAAAACGCAAACACATGATACAAACTTAAACACAAAACACAAACATACATGCAACTAAAACAAAAAACGCAAACACATGATACAAACTTAAACACAAAACACAAACATACATGCAACTAAAACAAAAAACGCAAACACATGATGCAAACTTAAACACAAAACACAAACATACATGCAACTAAAACAAAAAACGCAAACACATGATACAAACTTAAACACAAAACACAAACATACATGCAACTAAAACAAAAAACGCAAACACATGATGCAAACTTAAACACAAAACACAAACATATATGCAACTAAAACAAAAAACGCAAACACATGATGCAAACTTAACCACAACACACAAACATACATGTAAACTAAAACACAAAAAGTAAACATACATGCAGCTAAACACAAACACAAAGCAATCATACATGCGACTAAAACACAAACAATCCGTGTTAAAATGATGGCTTACACAAACCTTTTACAAATAAAAACGTTTAGCACCACATGATTATGGGAAGCAGTATGATTAAACAATGATGTAACTTTTGTTTTGAGATTTTTCTTTATGAATTAGACCTGAATTAGACTGAGATTTAGTTGTCATAAGTTTGTTTTGCAACAAAAGTATGTCTTAAACAAGGTGCTAAAAATGTCTCACAGAATTATACAGACTTTTCTTTCTTTCTTTAAAAATGGTATTATTATTATTTATTTTTACACTATGATGTTTTATTTTTTGTAAATGCAAATAACTGTCTTTATAGTTTTATTTAATAAAGATTTGGACAAATGATTTATAGAAGAAATAATCAAATATTCGATAAGTCCATCTTATAACACCCCAGGCTGATGTGTCTGATGGTTTGTGATGACATTAATATCTTACTGATACAGATGTGTTAAGTTTCTATAGTTATAAGGCTTATAGTTTGCAGTAAAATCACAACTTTTACCTGAAACATTTTTCTTTCAAACTCTCTCACGCATGTACACACCTTTCACAGACACCCACAAACAACCAACAACATCCTTAAGTTTGTTTTATCATTTCCGAGGCCCGAGACCCTGATGGAAATATTTTACACCCAGTGTTAGGAAGTTTACTTTGGAAATGTAGTAGGTTATAGATTACAAGTTACCCTATTTTAAATCTAATAAGTATTTATAACTATTTCAATTACTCTTAAAAAAGTAATGTAACTGATTACATTTGATTGCTTTTTGTTACTTTTCTAAGTATGTAATGTCTTCAACTGTTAATGTTTTGAAACCAGGCAGGGTTAACAGGTCTCAAGGATTTTCACTTGAATCGCGATTATAATAATTTAGTTTTATAGCACATCCACCACTAAATCAGACTTACTTTGAGATTGTTCTGAGCTTTAAATACACATTTTAAAACCATAACAAGATAGTTTAATAGCTATCATACTGTTTTGAAATCAAATCTATACACAGCTATGACAGGAAACATTGGCATCTAACAACAGGCTGGAAAAACAGTTAAACTTATAAAATAAATATACATCAACCCAAAAAGGAAATAAAGCAGTGACAAATAAGTGCAATACAGTCAAACAGTCAATGCAATTTATGCGCGATATCAATCTTTGTAATCGTTAACATTTTCATAAGTAACTGTAATTTAATTTTTCCCAGTATGTTGTAATTAAGTTACAAATACATTAAACGTTAAAAATGTGATCAGTATCACTTAACACTAGTTTGACAAACAAGGCTATGCTCATAAAACCAACCTGACTGAATTTGAAGCATCCTAACAACAAGTACAACCATTGCAGAAAACATTGCAGTAAGATAAAGCTATGAATGAGGGATTGACCAACTTGTAAAATGTTAAACCTATTATTACAAGTTCCTGCTTACCTAGTTTTATGATGAAACTTGAAAATTTAGGCCTGAGCTAACAATCGGTAAAATTAGCTGGTCGCGCTTAACATACAGCTAGTCCTAGAACTCGACAAACATACCCCTTTGGATCACGAAACACCCTGTCTAACACAACACACATTCTCCAGAATGGGGGCGATGGGTTCATAATTTCATGACGAAGACTGGTTGGATATTTAGACAGCAGGGCCTTATTCACTTTTTCTTAAGATAAAGACAATTATTTGATTTCAAGAGCACACAACTAAAACCTAATGCTATTTCACAAGATAGCACAACAACGTTTGCTCCATTACAACATACACATCAAGTCTGTTTTAGTATATGCATATTGTATTACTCTTGAATATATTTGTTTAGTCTAAATATGTTTCAACAATTCTTTTTTGTTTTCTGTTTTTTTACTTTTACAAAGATGTTAAACTGAACACGTGTAACTAATACCTCATTCAAACGCTGTAGATTTTCAGGTCAGGGAACTACAATACCCAGCATACACCTCAGACTTCAAACATGGGGATGCACCCAAAATAATCATACATGACACCGCTCTAAATCGTTGGGCTGCTGATTATAGACACAATCTATTTAAAATGACTCACATTTCCACACTTTTTGTGAAGTATACGTTCATTCAGTGTTGTTATAAACACCCTTTTTGTGATCTGTGTTAGTGATGCAAAGCCTAAGTCTAATTCGTTTCTGCAAAATGATCCATTTGGACAGTTCGGCTCAATGAGCAGGTTCAAAGAATCGATTCATCGGATCCTTCTCGCACTGATGGCACCACACACTTCTTTACTAACAACTCAGGGTCATTTTATATCAGTGAAACATTTAAATAAAGTTAACTGTGAGAACGCGTATAATCTTTTGTTCCTTTAAGTTAATGATGTCTGCGTCCGAAGTTTCATGCACAGATCCTTCATTGTTTGTTTAGCTTAAATATTAGCTTTTAGTAAGTTTCAAAAGTGTCTGGCATGAAATGTATTTGTATTTTTAAATAATTACGGTAGTGTTAAAGGTTTAGGGCAGGTGTGTGTAAGCGGTGAAAACTTAAATGTGCCAGTAACAGATGAGAGCATTACTCAAACACCTCACCACATCAGCTTTTAATAAAATATACCACAGAATGTCGCTAAAACAAATGATGTGACAGTGTTCATCAAACTTTGAAATGAATAAGCGTACAAATAGAAATACATGGTTTGACAAAGATTCTCAGTGAAGATGAAGATTTCGTGAAACAAGATTCCCAGTGTCTGATGATTGTGTTGGAAGATATGTGTTTGACAAAGAGTTGCAGACTGGTAAACTCTATGTTTTGGAATCTTACAAAGAATATACATCCAAAAGTGACTACCTGCTTTTGACGGCCATAGACTGGGCATATTTCTACAATCAAATTTGGAGAGAATTTAATTTTGGTGACAAAACCTGGTACTTCATCCAGTTTAATGGATCCGTGCAACAAAGTCACCATACCACATAACCATTTCATCCTGTTGGAACAAAATGCTTCATGACCAAAATTACCTTATGTTGGTAAAAAAATAAATAAAAATGCAACACCTTTTGAAATCCAAAAATTGTACTCGGAGAAAAGGATAAAGAGTGATTCAACCTTTTATTTCAGCAATATATTGTTGAATTTACATTCATACATTGAAGTAGTCAAGAAAATGATCAAATTGCCCTTACAAACAGTGGTCTAGCCACAAAAGAAAGTCTCTGAAGGCCAATATGTTTTTGCCAAGTATAAAATCGATAAAAGAATCAACGATTTCACATTTCATGGATTCATAATGTTTTGAAACCAGTGAAACACATAATTCTGTTATGCACGTAAACAGATAGAGAACTTCATCAATTCCAATCTCATCTTTACGCGCAGTCATCATACCCAGAATTTCTCTGGCGGTTACGCTGATTGTCTCTTTGCTGTTAATACAGAGGTTAACAGATGTCTGTCACATCGGGCCCTGCTTCATTTTTCAGGCTTCTTACAATTTTCATTTCGTTCTTGAGGTTTGTTATACGTTTACTATCCCCAGTAGAATCATGATTCGGATCACACTCATCGTCGATGACCGTGTTCATCAGTTTGATCATTTGTCCTCTGTAATACGGTTTAAACATAGTGTCTACGACGACTTTTACACCGCACATTTTTCCTGCGACACAGCTGCACTCCGATTGATCATCCGCAGCAGCGCCGGAACTACAGTTGTGCTCCATCAGGTTTTGTGTAGTCTCAGACGGTCTTTTCAGAATTCAGTTTTCTCCAAGACGTCGCCGTTTCCTAGAATCCGGATTAACTGTTTCATTCACGACAGTCCAGGCCTTGTGCATTAACACTTAAAATATGGTTACACTTTTTAAACATATGACAAAATTTTAATTAAAAGAGGCAAAGGGAAAATTTGATCAGATAGGTGTTACGGTATAGACGTGCTGGATGAACGAGACGAAGTCGAGATCAACAATTAACACTATATTTAATATCTTCTTCAAGGAACAGACAGGAACAGGCAGGATAATCCACACACATGTAACAGTAACATCAAATAAAGACTGACATCAACTGAACTGAAAGACAAACTTATAAAGGGTGACTAATCATTAAACACAGGTGACTAATTGTACAAGGACAGGTGCAGGGAATCACACTGACGAAGGGCTAAACCAAATGACAGATCAACGGGGGAAAGACAAATGGGAAAAACCAATGACAAACAGACAGAACTGTGACATTACGCCCCCCTCCGAATAGGCGCGTCCTCGCGCTGTAGAAAAAGAAAAACAAAACAGAAAAGAGGGGCGAAAAAAAAGGAAAATGTCCATGGCGGCTTCGGCCGAGGACGCCACCCCAGGAGGGGGACCAAAACAAAAGTCCAGGTGACAGACAGTACAGTCCAGAGGGGCGACGACGGAGGGAGGAGCCAGGGAGGACATGGGTGGGGCGTAAGGCAGGAGGAACAGACCCAGACCACAGCCATGATGACGGCCCACTGTGGAGCCGACGGAGGGAGGAACCATGGTGGACGAAGGCGTGCCGACTCCATGGGGCCAACCGACAGAGGCGGAGCAGATGGAGTAGGAGCCCGAGGCGAAGACGGAGAGCCGATGATCCGGGGTGACGCCAAGGATCCGGAGGGCCAAGGTGGAACAGGCTCTGGCGCCCGAGGCGGAGGCGGAGTCCCGGAGATCCGCGGCGGAGCCGGAGCGACAGAGGATGGAGGCTGTGCCCGCAGGAAGGAGGAGTCCCAAGGAGCCGGTGGGATGGCGCGACGAGGCACAGCCGGAGGAGCAGAGTCCTGAGGTGACGATGGGGTGACGACTGACCAGGGCGGAGCCGAAAAGACGATGGAGCCCGGTGGAGCTGGTGGATCGACGGGCGACGGTGTAGAGGAGGGCGTCGAGAGCCGTGGTGGAACCGCGGGGTCGAAGGGCCGAGGCGGAGTCCTGGACTCGGAGGCTGGAGGCGGAGCTGAGGGATCCTCCAGCCGAGACGCCGATGGACGCTGGCAGTCCCGCGGCGAACCCACTGCACAGGTGGTGGGCTGAGGGTGAGCTGAGGGGCTGTCAGGGGACAGCGGTGGCCAAACAGACAGAGACATTGGCAGCAGAGGGAGGGTGGGTGGGAATTTCTCCCAGACAGGTTGGACATGACAGGTAGGTAAATCGGTATCAAAGTCAATTAAATCCCCAGATTGAGGTCCAATCTCACCCTCAGCGGTGGTGCAGTGGGCAGGGCTCTCTATCGCCCTCTCTTGCTCCACGTGGCAATCCACCGTCACGGATGTTGATGCCGGCTCTCGCACCTGGTCAGATGGGTCAGGCTCTGGCTCTGTCGCTCTCGGCACTGGCTCTCCATCAGCGGTGGGCTCGGGCTGTAACTCCGCGTGTCGGGGTGATGGTTGGCTGGGTTCTGGGTCTGGAGTGGGGCTGACGTCCTCCTTGACGATGTCGACAGTGCAGGATGATTGGCAGGACGCCAGCACCCACTCGATGAAATCCGGCAGGCTCTCTTGAGGACCCTCCCCGGATAGCAGCGCCTTGGTGGTAGAGTTCAGTCCGAGGTAGTAGTGGACGCATAGGCTGCTATCCGGGAAGTGTGACTGGTTCGCCAGGAAGAGAAACTCACGTGTGTGGTCCTCAAGAGAGCGTTCCCCCTGCCTCAGGAGGATCAGGAGAACAGTAGGGTCCATGATAAACCGAAAAAACAAACACTGAGTAAAAAACGGGAAAAAATAAACGCAGGGAAAACGTGCCGGGTAAACTGTTACGGTCGGTCTTTCTGTTATGGTATAGACGTGCTGGATGAACGAGACGAAGTCGAGATCAACAATTAACACTATATTTAATATCTTCTTCAAGGAACAGACAGGAACAGGCAGGATAATCCACACACATTAACAGTAACATCAAATAAAGACCGACATCAACTGAACTGAAAGACAAACTTATAAAGGGTGACTAATCATTAAACACAGGTGACTAATTGTACAAGGACAGGTGCAGGGAATCACACTGACGAAGGGCTAAACCAAATGACAGATCAACGGGGGAAAGACAAATGGGAAAAACCAATGACAAACAGACAGAACTGTGACAATAGGTGTTTATTAAAACAATTAAACATACAGCAAGGAACAGAGGAAAGGACTCAGTACTTTACAATATTGTTGTGCAAACAGAGAACATAGATTTTCAGGCTGCAATACATCCAATACATATTGATGCATATCCCACTCGATTTAACACTCATCAGCAGCAATGCTTAAATTCAACTCAACTTAAACAACATGTCTATCGTTGAGAAAATGGTGTTCAACACAGGTAAATCGCTATGCTCAAAATGTAGCCTTGTTTTGCAGCATTCAAAGGGGTTGTCCTCTGGAGTAGGCCAGTCGCAATCATACTCATCAGAATCAGAACCATCACTGCTTTGAGACAAAAGGTTTGTTTCAGAGTGCTTGTTGCATTTTTATTTATTTTTTTACCAACATAAGGTAATTTTGGTCATGAAGCATTTTGTTCCAACAGGATGAAATGGTTATGTGGTATGGTGACTTTGTTGCACGGATCCATTAAACTGGATGAAGTACCAGGTTTTGTCACCAAAATTAAAATTCTCTCCAAATTTGATTGTAGAAATATGCCCAGTCTATGGCCGTCAAAAGCAGGTAGTCACTTTTGGATGTATATTCTTTGTAAGATTCCAAAACATAGAGTTTACCAGTCTGCAACTCTTTGTCAAACACATATCTTCCAACACAATCATCAGACACTGGGAATCTTGTTTCACGAAATCTTCATCTTCACTGAGAATCTTTGTCAGACCATGTATTTCTATTTGTACGCTTATTCATTTCAAAGTTTGATGAACACTGTCACATCATTTGTTTTAGCGACATTCGGTGGTATATTTTATTAAAAGCTGATGTGGTGAGGTGTTTGAGTAATGCTCTCATCTGTTACTGGCACATTTAAGTTTTCACCGCTTACACACACCTGCCCTAAACCTTTAACACTACCGTAATTATTTAAAAATACAAATACATTTCATGCCAGACACTTTTGAAACTTACTAAAAGCTAATATTTAAGCTAAACAAACAATGAAGGATCTGTGCATGAAACTTCGGACGCAGACATCATTAACTTAAAGGAACAAAAGATTATACGCGTTCTCACAGTTAACTTTATTTAAATGTTTCACTGATATAAAATGACCCTGAGTTGTTAGTAAAGAAGTGTGTGGTGCCATCAGTGCGAGAAGGATCCGATGAATCGATTCTTTGAACCTGCTCATTGAGCCGAACTGTCCAAATGGATCATTTTGCAGAAACGAATTAGACTTAGGCTTTGCATCACTAACACAGATCACAAAAAGGGTGTTTATAACAACACTGAATGAACGTATACTTCACAAAAAGTGTGGAAATGTGAGTCATTTTAAATAGATTGTGTCTATAATCAGCAGCCCAACGATTTAGAGCGGTGTCATGTATGATTATTTTGGGTGCATCCCCATGTTTGAAGTCTGAGGTGTATGCTGGGTATTGTAGTTCCCTGACCTGAAAATCTACAGCGTTTGAATGAGGTATTAGTTACACGTGTTCAGTTTAACATCTTTGTAAAAGTAAAAAAACAGAAAACAAAAAAGAATTGTTGAAACATATTTAGACTAAACAAATATATTCAAGAGTAATACAATATGCATATACTAAAACAGACTTGATGTGTATGTTGTAATGGAGCAAACGTTGTTGTGCTATCTTGTGAAATAGCATTAGGTTTTAGTTGTGTGCTCTTGAAATCAAATAATTGTCTTTATCTTAAGAAAAAGTGAATAAGGCCCTGCTGTCTAAATATCCAACCAGTCTTCGTCATGAAATTATGAACCCATCGCCCCCATTCTGGAGAATGTGTGTTGTGTTAGACAGGGTGTTTCGTGATCCAAAGGGGTATGTTTGTCGAGTTCTAGGACTAGCTGTATGTTAAGCGCGACCAGCTAATTTTACCGATTGTTAGCTCAGGCCTAAATTTTCAAGTTTCATCATAAAACTAGGTAAGCAGGAACTTGTAATAATAGGTTTAACATTTTACAAGTTGGTCAATCCCTCATTCATAGCTTTATCTTACTGCAATGTTTTCTGCAATGGTTGTACTTGTTGTTAGGATGCTTCAAATTCAGTCAGGTTGGTTTTATGAGCATAGCCTTGTTTGTCAAACTAGTGTTAAGTGATACTGATCACATTTTTAACGTTTAATGTATTTGTAACTTAATTACAACATACTGGGAAAAATTAAATTACAGTTACTTATGAAAATGTTAACGATTACAAAGATTGATATCGCACATAAATTGCATTGACTGTTTGACTGTATTGCACTTATTTGTCACTGCTTTATTTCCTTTTTGGGTTGATGTATATTTATTTTATAAGTTTAACTGTTTTTCCAGCCTGTTGTTAGATGCCAATGTTTCCTGTCATAGCTGTGTATAGATTTGATTTCAAAACAGTATGATAGCTATTAAACTATCTTGTTATGGTTTTAAAATGTGTATTTAAAGCTCAGAACAATCTCAAAGTAAGTCTGATTTAGTGGTGGATGTGCTATAAAACTAAATTATTATAATCGCGATTCAAGTGAAAATCCTTGAGACCTGTTAACCCTGCCTGGTTTCAAAACATTAACAGTTGAAGACATTACATACTTAGAAAAGTAACAAAAAGCAATCAAATGTAATCAGTTACATTACTTTTTTAAGAGTAATTGAAATAGTTATAAATACTTATTAGATTTAAAATAGGGTAACTTGTAATCTATAACCTACTACATTTCCAAAGTAAACTTCCTAACACTGGGTGTAAAATATTTCCATCAGGGTCTCGGGCCTCGGAAATGATAAAACAAACTTAAGGATGTTGTTGGTTGTTTGTGGGTGTCTGTGAAAGGTGTGTACATGCGTGAGAGAGTTTGAAAGAAAAATGTTTCAGGTAAAAGTTGTGATTTTACTGCAAACTATAAGCCTTATAACTATAGAAACTTAACACATCTGTATCAGTAAGATATTAATGTCATCACAAACCATCAGACACATCAGCCTGGGGTGTTATAAGATGGACTTATCGAATATTTGATTATTTCTTCTATAAATCATTTGTCCAAATCTTTATTAAATAAAACTATAAAGACAGTTATTTGCATTTACAAAAAATAAAACATCATAGTGTAAAAATAAATAATAATAATACCATTTTTAAAGAAAGAAAGAAAAGTCTGTATAATTCTGTGAGACATTTTTAGCACCTTGTTTAAGACATACTTTTGTTGCAAAACAAACTTATGACAACTAAATCTCAGTCTAATTCAGGTCTAATTCATAAAGAAAAATCTCAAAACAAAAGTTACATCATTGTTTAATCATACTGCTTCCCATAATCATGTGGTGCTAAACGTTTTTATTTGTAAAAGGTTTGTGTAAGCCATTATTTTAACACGGATTGTTTGTGTTTTAGTCGCATGTATGATTGCTTTGTGTTTGTGTTTAGCTGCATGTATGTTTACTTTTTGTGTTTTAGTTTACATGTATGTTTGTGTGTTGTGGTTAAGTTTGCATCATGTGTTTGCGTTTTTTGTTTTAGTTGCATATATGTTTGTGTTTTGTGTTTAAGTTTGCATCATGTGTTTGCGTTTTTTGTTTTAGTTGCATGTATGTTTGTGTTTTGTGTTTAAGTTTGTATCATGTGTTTGCGTTTTTTGTTTTAGTTGCATGTAT
Source organism: Garra rufa (assembly GCF_049309525.1). NCBI lineage: Eukaryota > Metazoa > Chordata > Actinopteri > Cypriniformes > Cyprinidae > Garra > Garra rufa. The sequence continues at coordinate 35,951,032 of NC_133380.1, read as the reverse complement.
GTTTGTGTTTTGTGTTTAAGTTTGCATCATGTGTTTGCGTTTTTTGTTTTAGTTGCATGTATGTTTGTGTTTTGTGTTTAAGTTTGTATCATGTGTTTGCGTTTTTTGTTTTAGTTGCATGTATGTTTGTGTTTTGTGTTTAAGTTTGTATCATGTGTTTGCGTTTTTTGTTTTAGTTGCATGTATGTTTGTGTTTTGTGTTTAAGTTTGTATCATGTGTTTGCGTTTTTTGTTTTAGTTGCATGTATGTTTGTGTTTTGTGTTTAAGTTTGCATCATGTGTTTGCGTTTTTTGTTTTAGTTGCATGTATGTTTGTGTTTTGTGTTTAAGTTTGTATCATACGGTGCCCGCCAGGGGACACCTTCGGTTCACTTATGTTTGTGGTGGCCACGGCATATAAACTCGTGGGAACGTGATATTATGTCGTGGCCACGACATAATATCACGTTCCCACGAGTTAATATGACGTTCCCACGAATTAATATCTCATGGCCACGACATAATATCACGTTCCCACGAGTTTATATGCCGTGGCCACCACAAACATAAGTGAACCGAAGGTGTCCCCTGGCGGGCACCGTAGTATCATGTGTTTGCGTTTTTTGTTTTAGTTGCATGTATGTTTGTGTTTTGTGTTTAAGTTTGTATCATGTGTTTGCGTTTTTTGTTTTAGTTGTATGTATGTTCGTGTTTTGTGTTTAAGTTTGCATCATGTGTTTGCGTTTTTTGTTTTAGTTGCATGTATGTTTGTGTTTAAGTTTGTATCATGTGTTTGCGTTTTTTGTTTTAGTTGCATGTATGTTTGTGTTTTGTGTTTAAGTTTGCATCATGTGTTTGCATTTTTTGTTTTAGTTGCATGTATGTTTGTGTTTTGTGTTTAAGTTTGTATCATGTGTTTGCGTTTTTTGTTTTAGTTGCATGTATGTTTGTGTTTTGTGTTTAAGTTTGTATCATGTGTTTGCGTTTTTTGTTTTAGTTGCATGTATGTTTGTGTTTTGTGTTTAAGTTTGTATCATGTGTTTGCGTTTTTTGTTTTAGTTGCATGTATGTTTGTGTTTTGTGTTTAAGTTTGCATCATGTGTTTGCGTTTTTTGTTTTAGTTGCATGTATGTTTGTGTTTTGTGTTTAAGTTTGTATCATGTGTTTGCGTTTTTTGTTTTAGTTGCATGTATGTTTGTGTTTTGTGTTTAAGTTTGTATCATGTGTTTGCGTTTTTTGTTTTAGTTGTATGTATGTTCGTGTTTTGTGTTTAAGTTTGCATCATGTGTTTGCGTTTTTTGTTTTAGTTGCATGTATGTTTGTGTTTTGTGTTTAAGTTTGTATCATGTGTTTGCGTTTTTTGTTTTAGTTGCATGTATGTTTGTGTTTTGTGTTTAAGTTTGCATCATGTGTTTGCATTTTTTGTTTTAGTTGCATGTATGTTTGTGTTTTGTGTTTAAGTTTGTATCATGTGTTTGCGTTTTTTGTTTTAGTTGCATGTATGTTTGTGTTTTGTGTTTAAGTTTGTATCATGTGTTTGCGTTTTTTGTTTTAGTTGCATGTATGTTTGTGTTTTGTGTTTAAGTTTGTATCATGTGTTTGCGTTTTTTGTTTTAGTTGCATGTATGTTTGTCTTTTGTGTTTGTGTTTTGCATCAAGTGTTTGCTTTTTTGTGTTTTAGTCGCAAGTTGCATGTATGTTTGTGTTTTAGTTTGCATGTGTGCATTGTGTTTGTGTGAGTGTTTGTGCTTGTGTTGAGACTTGAAAGAGCTAAGACTGAATATAAAGAAAAAACAACTGGAACTAAAAACAAGTAAAAATAAAACAAGATTTTCCACTAGCATAGATTGGTTTGTTAAAAACAAACTTCGTGGCCCTCCAGCTAATTTTAGCTTGTTGTTATTCATTCTGAACATCAGTTTAAAGACACATTCACCACATCCACATTGTAAACCTGTTTTTTATTAGGAAAGATGTGTTCTTCCTAAATGTTACAATCCACCAGATGCCCCACGCAAATCCAGCTGTGTTGTTAAAAGGCTAATTACACATCTTTTGACCTACTGAACTTTTACCTAAACTTCTGGCAGAGTTCACAAGAAAACACACTCGCAGGTGCGTATTGTAAAAAAAAAAAAAAAAAAAGTCCACTGCACATCCTTTGACCTCTTAATTAACGTTGGCATAAACTTTTAACAAAGTTCACAGCGCCAGTAGACCCATCTACACCCCCCTAGGTGACGAGTCGCAACCCCAGAAGAGTTTTTACAACGTAGGCTGATCTGATAAGAATGCATCAGCGATCATAGACTGCGCTCACCAACCTCTCTGGTTTATTGGGCTGTGTGATTCAAGATATTTACATTTATATGATGTTGTTAAGTTTAGACTATTAAATACACACGCGTGTATGTGTTTTAACTACCACTCCGCAAGTCTTACGTACGGGAATAAAATTGCGGAATCCTCTCTTGCCTTTATTGTGCAGCGTGGAACAAAGCATTTGCTTTCATTCGGATATTTTAATGTACATGCATACAAACGGCTCAGCTGGTGTAGCCTAACAGACCGTATAAGTTTTAAGATTGTCAAAAATAAAAAGATAGTAACTTGTATTAACTAAATGAAATAAATAAATATTTTCCTGTGGCGTTTGTTTAAAAGGAAACTGACATCCGCTAAAAACTGCCCTTGAGACCAGTTTTACAAAACACTATTTCACAATTAAAGTTTTCTATGGACCCGTTTCAAATACACATTCCCTAAAAACAATAAGAGAATGACCATAAACTCCTTTGAATTGG
>NC_133380.1:35905265-35947749 GCF_049309525.1 Garra rufa | reverse complement strand
ACACACACACACACACACACACACACACACACACACACACACACACACACACACACACACACACACACAAACATCAAAATAAAAAAAAACGGAATAAAACACATTAATAGTATTATTTTTTACATTAATAAATTATTTAGAATAATTAATATACAATACAAACGTTTATGGACTAATGTAAAGTATTTATAAACATACGAATATAAAGTATATAGGAAACGCCGGTTTGACAGCTTCTTTACATGCATTTTGCCTGCTCTCAGTACCCGTACCGTAAGTGCACGATTACACGCGCAAGTAAAAAAGTGCGGCTGGCTTGACCGTGTATTTTAAGGCGCGGCTGGCTTGACCGCAGTAAAAAAACTCAATAAGGGACAAGGTTAGCCTGCAAAATCAAATGCATTAAATCAGCGTCAATAAGAATAGCACTTTTACATGTGAAAACAATTATGTTATGATTCAGTTAGCCTAATGTTAGTTGTCTAAGATGCAGTTTTTAAAGATTAAAAGTTTTAAAATGAGTTTCGGGCGATCAGCATCACAAGTGTTGGCTAAGGCGTTAGCTACAGAACGAATAGGCTAGCTAGTTACGTTACTTATTGCTCAAAAATATGGTAATTGATTTAACTATGATCTGCGCAGCATTTTATACGTGAAAAGACAGTTTATGTATATTAGAAATATATCTATGGTTTTCAATGCGCTAGATAGAACATGGCTTGTCCGACATAGCAACAGTAACTAGGAGGAGGGAGGGGCGCGTTCTATTCCTAATCTAATTATCCGCTGCTGTGTGACGTCATAGCTGTTACTGAACTAGGTGTTTGTGCTCAGAACGCATTTGACTCGTTGCTTTAGTACACGATTTAGTGTCAGTATACGATTTTTGCATCTGTCTACAGCTTTTGATCAGTGTGCAGTTTTGAATCGAGTGTAGATTCCAGATTATTATCTAATTGTGAATTTGCATTTTCATTCGGTGTACGATCATTGTTCAGTGCACAATTTTAAATCAGCTCGCGACAAGGACAGTACAATTTTCTGATCTGTGTAAAATTTCAGATTATTGTACACTTTCAGAACCAAAAATGTATTGTAATACTTTTCGCAAGCTCAGACCCCAAAGTGCCAGTGCTGACAAGAACATCATTATTGTAAGCGAAAACTCCACAAACTCAGAGAAAATGGAGGGTGCCAAAGGTGAGCTGCTTAAACAATTTGAAACTGGTTTACTACATTTGAATTCAAAATATATTACATGAGTATGAAGTAAAACACTAACATAAATTAAATGTGATGTTATGCAGAACTACGTCCACATCCACCACCTCAGAAGAAGGTGAAGAGTGTCAGCGCTCACCAGAACATCTTTAGTGTGAGCAAAAACACCACAGACTCAGGGAAAATGGAGGCTGTCAAGCTACTATCTATCCCTGGTCCTTCCTATGCCAAAGGTAAGCTCCTCAAACAATTTGATGCTGGTTTGCTACATTTGAATTCAGAACATATTACATGAGTATGAAATAAAACACTAACATAAATTAATGGTGATGTTATGTTATGCAGAACTACGTCCACATCCACCACCTCAGAAGAAGGTGAAGAGTGTCAGCGCTCACCAGAACATCTTTAGTGTGAGCAAAAACACCACAGACTCAGGGAAAATGCAGGCTTTCAAGCTACCATCTATCCCTGGTCCTTCCTATGCCACAGGTAAGCTCCTCAAACAATTTGATGCTGGTTGGCTACATTTGAATTCAGAACATATTACATGAGTATGAAATAAAACACTAACATAAATTAATGGTGATGTTATGTTATGCAGAACTACGTCCACATCCACCACCTCAGAAGAAGGTGAAGAATGTCAGCGCTCACCAGAACATCTTCAGTGTGAGCGAAAACACCACAGACTCAGGGAAAATGCAGGCTGTCAAGCTACCATCTATCCCTGGTCCTTCCTATGCCACAGGTAAGCTCCTCAAACAATTTGATGCTGGTTTGCTACATTTGAATTCAGAACATATTACATGAGTATGAAATAAAACACTAACATAAATTAATGGTGATGTTATGCAGAACTATGTCCACATCCACCACCTCAGAAGAAGGTGAAGAGTGTCAGCGCTCACCAGAACATCTTTAGTGTGAGCAAAAACACCACAGACTCAGGGAAAATGAAGACTGTCAAGCTTTCGTTTCTCCCTGGTCCTTCCCCTGCCAAAGGTGAGTTGCTCAAACTATCTGAAACTGGTTTGCTACATTTGAATTCAGAACATATTACATGAGTATGAAATAAAACACTAACATAAATTAAATGTGATGTTATGTTATGCAGAACTACGTCCACATCCACCACCTCAGAAGAAGGTGAAGAGTGTCAGCGCTCACCAGAACATCTTCAGTGTGAGCGAAAACACCACAGACTCAGGGAAAATGCAGGCTGTCAAGCTACTATCTATCCCTGGTCCTTCCTATGCCAAAGGTAAGCTCCTCAAACAATTTGAATCTGGTTTGCTAGATTTGAATTAAGAACATATTACATTCCTATAAAGTAAAACACTAATATAAATTAATGTGATGTTATGCAGAACTATGTCCACATCCACCACCTCAGAAGAAGGTGAAGAGTGTAAGCGCTCGCCAGAACATCTTTAGTGTGAGCAAAAACACCACAAACTCAGGGCAAATACAGGCTGTCAAGCTTTCGTCTATCCCTGGTCCTTCCCCTGCCGAAGGTGAGCTGCTCAAACAATCTGAAATCAGTTTGCTAAATTTGAATTTAGAACATATTACATTAAAACACTAACATAAATTAAATGTGATGTTCTGCAGGACTGTGTCCCCATCCACCACCTCAGAAGAAGGTGAATGGATCCAGTCTCAGTGCAATAGAGCAATTACTGGAAATTCGAAGCAGGGAGGAGGACAGAACAGGAGAAGAAGTGAGGGCGTTCATCAAAGAGGGTCAACAGCAGCGCAAAACCAAGGCTCAAAGCATAACCCGTCATCTGCCAAATTTGAAGTGGCTGAACGTGCTTGAAAGCATCCCAGAATGCAGAGCTGCTAGTGTAGAAATCACTCGCCAAAAAGTAAGCAAATTTTGTATATTTTGATTATTCCAGTTGAAATAATATTCCAAATGAATGTTTAATCATATGTTATGTGTAATATGGGTAACACTTTACAATAAGGTACACTGGTTAATGTATTGTATATGGACAAACAATAAACAATACATTTAAAACGTTATTAATAAATCTGTGTTAATGTTAGTTGATAACAAATACAGCTGTTCATTGTTTGTTCATGTTAGTTCAGGGTGCATTACCTATTGTTAACAAACAACTTGTGACTTTATTAATGCATTAGTAAATGCTGAGGTTAACATTAAATGAGAGTAATAAATACTGTAGAAGTATTGTTCTTTCTTAGTTAATGTAAACTACTATGTGGATTGTAGGGCTGCTCGATTTCGGCAAAAATCACAATCACGATTGTTTTGGTCAATATTGTAATCACGATTATTTAAACGATTATGACAAGGTCCAAAACTTTATATAGTGATTAATTTAAACATAGCAATACAGCGAGAAAAAAAAGATACAAATTAAAAAACAGTGCTTTAAAAAAAATACTGAATACTTTTATGCAAGTCTAAAGTAGTCTAACAATACTACAGAAATTGAACGTAATTATTTGAATGTAAAATAAAACAGTGTCTTCACTGTAATAGTTAAACATTAAAACTACAAACGTCCTTCATTCAAAAGCAGTGAGTGATTTTTCTCTTTGTATATTTACATTTTATTAATATTAAGCACAGAGACGGCAGAAGGAATCTTATGTGTTGCGCTTAACCACACGGATCCAATATATTGTTACACATGTATTCTCATTCTCAACTGTTTATGGTCATTTAAGACATAATTGACAAGCGTTTACATCAATAATGACCAAGCGCCTCATTGTGAAATATTTTTGCGTGTATCTGAGCGTTTAGGCAGCACCTTGAGCTAAAAGATAACTTTATGTCCGTGTTCTGGTCCGTCTCTGAGCGCATACACAGAACAGTGCAAGTTTTCAGAATCAGAATCAGAATCAGAAAGAGCTTTATTGCCAAGTATGCTTGCGCATACAAGGAATTTGTTTCAGTGTTATTAGCTTCCAGTACACAGAGACGCACAGACAATAAAAATAAGAGAATAAGAAAAAATACACATATGTAAGCATAAATAGACCAAAAATAAAAATAGAAAATAATAATAATAATTTGTAAAAATTGACAATAAAATTTTTTCCTACGCGCTATTAAAAACACGACATCAAAGAAACATTAATAAATCAAGCACGTCCAGTTTTATGAAAGTCACGTTACAGTATTTTGCTGATTTGCATGTGAAAATAGGCTTTTATGGAGGAGTGAAAGCGCACCACTGGAAAGGGGGCGGAATGGGGCGCTTTCATTTTGATTACTGCATTTTCATGATCGTTTGAAGCAGAAAACTAAATCAAAACTGAATTTCGATTAATTGCACAGCCCTAGTGGATTGTGTGGTTTTTCATTTGTGTGGTGTCTGTACTCTTCTAACTTCTTTCTCTCTTCTGTTCTCAGATTGCCATGAAAAATGCAATGGAGGCCTCCTGGACTGAGACTGAGCAAATTTTTCAGAAGGAAAGAAAATTTGCCCAACAAGAGCTCAAAACACAACAAGAACTCTCTGTCTGTTACCGTAGACTGTTGAAGAACAAATACATGTAATTATTTCTACATCACTGTTGAATGTTAAAGCTATGCTTTTGTGGTCATTGTAAATAATCCAGTTTGAGTTTACATCGCTGTGATTGCCAGGTGCTTATTATCATGTTGTCATGTTTCAGCGCTGAGGATTTGCTCGTGGAGAGGTTGAGAGAGGAAGATGAGAATAAAGCTCTTCTAAGGTAGTACTGTCATGTCAACGTGGACAACTGATGTCTTTGTATTTCTGCACATCCCAACAGTGAAGATGCTGATACTATTATTCATAACCATCTCTGTCACTGTAATCCGTTTCAGGAAAATCTATGTTGCTGAAGCCATGATCAGAGCTGAGGAGCTGCGTGAAGACATCGAAGCAAGCGAAGCCCTCGAGCAAGCAAAGTGTGAGAAATGGCAGCAAAAACTAAGCTCTGTGGAGCAGGAGAAATTAGCTTGGGATTTTGCAACTACCATGACCATAAGAAACAACGAGGTTGAGGATTTCTTGCAGTTAAAGAAGGAAAACGACAAGCTGTAAGTTTCTTGTGCACCACGATGGGATTGATTTCTTAGTAGTGTCTAACAGCATCTGACCCTCTGACTTTTGTCTTGTTTGTTTTTGTCTAGAGACCACTATGTGGACATCACGGAGGAGGAAAAACAGAGTGTTGCCTACCTCTTTAAAAAAGAGGAGAAGAAAGAAAACGACGTGAAAAATGAAATAGAAAAGATCAGCCATGTCATTTGCTCCCGTAAATTCGAAGTAAGTAACGTGTCTCGTCTAAAGCTGCCACACCCTCACACACTTCCAATAAATACAACCGATGTCTGTCACATTTGAGCTCATCTTTTTGTTTTTGTCTCACCAAAGCTCAACAGCAAGATCGAAGCGTTGTGCGAGGACCTCTTAAAGCTCCAGGATGTCTACTCGGACCTGATTGTCTGCTCTGCATTTCCACTGATGGCACTGCAGCAAATCGAGCAGTTCTCAATAAACTCTTTAGATTTTATTGAGACCATGGAAGCTGAGAGGATCCACAAATGGCAGAATTCCATTTGCCAAAAACATAAATTCAAGTAAGATTAGATATCTAAAAATACATATCTTTGTGACACAAAGTGATAAAGCTAACGATCATCAGTGGTAATAATAATCTTTTGCTGAACTCTTGCTTTCTCTCTTTCACAGAGAGCAGGAACGGAAGCGCATGTACTTCGATGCTCTGCTGGAAGAACGGCGGCAGAAAAGACTGGCGAGAAAGCTTTGTCCTCCAATGAAACCCGTAAGTGGCGTTCATACTTCTGTCTTGCTTATCTAATATTGTAAGGTGGATCAGTAGTGTGATGCTAACCTGAATCACGTCTTTATTGCAGACTGGAAGAAAGCTGATGCAGCGTAGCCCGCCTCCGAAGAGCATCAGAAAGAAAGAGGAGCTGGTGCAAACTGAGAATTGGAAACAGTCGTGGTAACAACATGCTAACCATGCTAATAACTTCTAACATGCTAAACATGTCAGAATAATCATGTTACAGTCATGCTAGTAACTTGCTAATCATGTTAGAATCATGTTAACATGCTAATCATTCTAAAATCACGTTTACAACATGCTAATCATGTTAGAATCATGCTAACATGCTAATCATTCTAAAATCACGTTTACAACATGCTAATCATGTTAGAATCATGCTAACATGCTAATCATTCTAAAATCACGTTTACAACATGCTAATCATGTTAGAATCATGCTAACATGCTAATCATTCTAAAATCACGTTTACAACATGCTAACCATGCAAGGACCATGCTAGCAACTTCTTAATCATGTTAGAGTCATGCTAGTAACTTGCTAAACATGTTAACATGCTAATCATGTTAAAGTCATATTAACAACTTGCTAATCACGTTAGAATAATGCTAGTAACTTGCTTATCATGTTAGAATCATGTGGACATGCTAATCATGCTAAAATCACATTTACAACATGCTAATCATGTTAAAATCATGTTAACATGCTAATCATGCTAAAGTCATGTTAACAACTTGCTAATCATGTTAGAATCATGTTAACATGCTAATCATGCTAAAGTCATGTTAACAACTTGCTAATCATGTTAGAATCATGTTAACATGCTAATCATGCTAAAGTCATGTTAACAACTTGCTAATCATGTTAGAATTATGCCAGTAACTTGCTAATCATGTTAACATGCTAATCATGCTAAAGTCATGTTAACAACTTGCTAATCATGTTAGAATTATGTTAACATGCTAATCATTCTAAAATCACGTTTACAACATGCTAATCATGTTAAAATTATGCCAGTGACTTGCTAATCATGTTAACATGCTAATCATGGTAAAGTCATGTTAACAACTTGCTAATCACGTTAGAATCATGCTAAAGTCATGTTAACAACTTGCTAATCATGTTAGAATCATGTTAACATGCTAATCATGCTAAAGTCTTGTTAACAACTTGCTAATCATGTTAGAATCATGTTAACATGCTAATCATTCTAAAATCACGTTTACAACATGCTAATCATGTTAAAATTATGCCAGTAACTTGCTAATCATGTTAACATGCTAATCATGCTAAAGTCATGTTAACAACTTGCTAATCATGTTAGAATTATGCTAGTAACTTGCTAATCACGTTAGAATCATGTTAACATGCCAATCATGCTAAAGTCATGGTAACAACTTGCTAATCACGTTAGAATCATGTAAACATGCTAATCATGCTAAAATCACATTTACAACATGCGAATCATGTTAAAATTATGCCAGTGACTTGCTAATCATGTTAACATGTTAATCATGCTAAAGTCATGTTAACAACTTGCTAATCACGTTAGAATCATGCTAAAGTCATGTTAACAACTTGCTAATCATGTTAGAATCATGTTAACATGCTAATCATGCTAAAGTCATGTTAACAACTTGCTAATCATGTTAGAATCATGTTAACATGCTAATCATTCTAAAATCACGTTTACAGCATGCTAATCATGTTAAAATTATGCCAGTAACTTGCTAATCATGTTAACATGCTAATCATGCTAAAGTCATGTTAACAACTTGCTAATCACGTTAGTCATGCTAGTAACTTGCTAATCATGTTAGAGTCATGTTAAAATGCTAGTCATGCTAAAGTCATGTTAACAACTTGCTAATCATGTTAGAATAATGTTAACATGCTAATCATTCTAAAATCACGTTTACAACATGCTTATCATATTAAAATTATGCCAGTAACTTGCTTATCATGTTAGAATCATGTTAACATGCTAATCATGCTAAAGTCATGTTAACAACTTGCTAATCATGTTAGAATCATGTGAACATGCTAATCATGCTAATGTCATGTTAACAACTTGCTAATCATGTTAGAATCATGCTAAAGTCATGTTAACAACTTGCTAATCATGTTAGAATCATGCTAAAATCACATTTACAACATGCTAATCATGTTAAAATTATGCCAGTAACTTGCTAATCATGTTAACATGCTAATCATGCTAAAGTCATGTTAACAACTTGCTAATCATGTTAGAATCATGTTAACATGCTAATCATGCTAAAATCACATTTACAACCTGTTAATCATGTTAAAATTATGCCAGTAACATGCTAATCATGTTAACATTGTAATCATGTTAAAGTCATGTTAACAACTTGCTAATCATGTTAGAATCATGTTAACATGCTAATCATGCTAAGTCATGTTAACAACTTGCTAATCATGTTAGAATCATGTTAACATGCTAATCATTCTAAAATCACGTTTACAACATGCTAATCATGTTAAAATTATGCCAGTAACTTGCTAATCATGTTAACATGCTAATCATGCTAAAGTCATGTTAACAACTTGCTAATCACGTTAGAGTCATGCTAGTAACTTGCTTATCATGTTAAAATCATGTTATCATGCTAATCATGCTAAAGTTATGTTAACAACTTGCTAATCATGTTAGAATTATGCTAGTAACTTGCTAATCACGTTAGAATCATGTTAACATGCTAATCATGCTAAAGTCATGGTAACAACTTGCTAATCACGTTAGAATCATGTGAACATGCTAATCATGCTAAAATCACATTTACAACATGCTAATCATGTTAAAATTATGCCAGTAACTTGCTAATCATGTTAACATGCTAATCATGTTAAAGTCATGGTAACAACTTGCTAATCATGTTAGAATCATGTTAACATGCTAATCATGCTAAGGTCATGTTAACAACTTGCTAATCATGTTAGAATCATGTTAACATGCTAATCATTCTAAAATCACGTTTACAACATGCTAATCATGTTAAAATTATGCCAGTGACTTGCTAATCATGTTAACATGCTAATCATGCTAAAGTCATGGTAACAACTTGCTAATCACGTTAGAATCATGTGAACATGCTAATCATGCTAAAATCACATTTACAACATGCTAATCATGTTAAAATTATGCCAGTAACTTGCTAATCATGTTAACATGCTAATCATGCTAAAGTCATGGTAACAACTTGCTAATCATGTTAGAATCATGTTAACATGCTAATCATGCTAAGGTCATGTTAACAACTTGCTAATCATGTTAGAATCATGTTAACATGCTAATCATGCTAAAGTCATGTTAACAACTTGCTAATCATGTTAGAATCATGTTAACATGCTAAAATCACATTTACAACTTGTTAATCATGTTAAAATTATGCCAGTAACATGCTAATCATGTTAACATTGTAATCATGCTAAAGTCATGTTAACAACTTGCTAATCATGTTAGAATCATGTTAACATGCTAATCATGCTAAGTCATGTTAACAACTTGCTAATCATGTTAGAATCATGTTAACATGCTAATCATGCTAAAGTCATGTTAACAACTTGCTAATCACGTTAGAATCATGTTAACATGCTAATCATGCTAAAGTCATGTTAACAACTTGCTAATCATGTTAGAATCATGTTAACATGCTAAACATGCTAAAGTCATGTTAACAACTTGCTAATCATGTTAGAATCATGTTAACATGCTAATCATGCTAAGGTCATGTTAACAACTTGCTAATCATGTTAGAATCATGTTAACATGCTAATCATGCTAAAATCACATTTACAACTTGTTAATCATGTTAAAATTATGCCAGTAACATGCTAATCATGTTAACATTGTAATCATGCTAAAGTCATGTTAACAACTTGCTAATCATGTTAGAATCATGTTAACATGCTAATCATGCTAAGTCATGTTAACAACTTGCTAATCATGTTAGAATCATGTTATCATGCTAATCATTCTAAAATCACGTTTACAACATGCTAATCATGTTAAAATTATGCCAGTAACTTGCTAATCATGTTAACATGCTAATCATGCTAAAGTCATGTTAACAACTTGCTAATCACGTTAGAATCATGTTAACATGCTAATCATGCTAAAGTCATGTTAACAACTTGCTAATCATGTTAGAATCATGTTAACATGCTAATCATGCTAAAGTCATGTTAACAACTTGCTAATCATGTTAGAATCATGTTAACATGCTAATCATGCTAAGGTCATGTTAACAACTTGCTAATCATGTTAGAATCATGTTAACATGCTAATTAGGCATGTGCCGGTATCAAATTTTCATGCTGCGATTAATTGATTGAGCTTTTATCACGGTATACGGTATTATCACAATATTTTAATTGCTCAGGAGAAATGGATGGAGTGGTGGTGGTGGTGGGGGAGGGAACAACTTGCATTAAAAAAAAACAACTTGCATTACAATAGGTGTAATTGCGATTGTCAAAACATTTGGTAACTAAACAGAATTTTACACAATTTTCATGATTTAAATTCTTGGGATTTGATTTCAATCTTGATTCAATATTGACTCTTTGGATAAAAATTAGGTAGGCTACAGTAGATAGCCAACATATAAATTTTTCTCAAGAAAAAAAAAAATATATCTCACATAATGCTGTAAACAGACAGAGAGCCCTGTTAGCTGGTATTATTAAAGGTTAAAAATTAACAAATTAAATTAAATACAATTTGGCTTTCATTATAATAACAATTATGACAAGTAAAAATATAATACAAATGTAATATAGTGCATATATTTAGCAAAATACTCCTCTCTATAGCTATTTTTTTTCTAGTCAACTAAGGTAAATGTAACATTCTGTGACATAATTGTTCACCTGCAGTTTTATTGACCTCTTTCCGTGGTTGAAAAACACTGATCGAAATTATGTAGGCATATCTTTCGGTAAGTTGTACTGTATCTTTAAATAAAAAGTAACAGATGATCGGTTTACTTGAACTGAAGCGCTACAGCGATCGGTCACGTCACATTTACAAGCACCAAAACGGTATTTATTGTCTGAATTTCGGAATAAAATGGACAGAACCTGAGAGCTGAGAATTTTTTTAATATCAAAAGTAACCTGCTCTGTTCTAGTAGTCTGTCGGTCTCCATGTTCTCTTTGCTCCGTGATTTTTCTCTGTGTGAGAAAATGGATGCGTGGCGCGAGAGTGTGTGAGAAGTGTAAATTGCGTGAGTCTCACGCTGAATGCGTAGAGTTGGCAGCCCTGCTTTTAGAAGGGGGATAAATCGTCGGCAGTGTTCCTCCTTCCGCCATGCTTCTTCTCCATGTGAGGATTGTTTACATTAGACTAGAGTGCGCACTGCGCCGCATGCACACAGTGCTTCTACATGTGGGGATTGTTTACATTCAGAGTGCGCACGTGTTTCGCGCAGCATATACACCGTGTTTGTTTAAGCGGTTGACGGAAAATAAGCTAATGCGCGTTCTATAAATATAAATTCTGATCTATTATTTTTCACGGTATTTTGAAGTGCCCACGATAACAATATCGTACATATTCATTACCGCGATTTATTGCATTACCGAATACCGGCACATGTCTAATGCTAATCATGCTAAAGTCATGTTAACAACTTGCTAATCATGTTAGAATCATGTTAACATGCTAATCATGCTAAAGTCATGTTAACAACTTGCTAATCATGTTAGAATCATGTTAACATGCTAATCATGCTAAAATCACATTTACAACTTGTTAATCATGTTAAAATTATGCCAGTAACATGCTAATCATGTTAACATTGTAATCATGCTAAAGTCATGTTAACAACTTGCTAATCACGTTAGAATCATGTTAACATGCTAATCATGCTAAGTCATGTTAACAACTTGCTAATCATGTTAGAATCATGTTAACATGCTAATCATGTTAAAATTATGCCAGTAACTTGCTAATCATGTTAACATGCTAATCATGCTAAAGTCATGTTAACAACTTGCTAATCACGTTAGAGTCATGCTAGTAACTTGCTTATGTTAAAATCATGTTATCATGCTAATCATGCTAAAGTTATGTTAACAACTTGCTAATCATGTTAGAATTATGCTAGTAACTTGCTAATCACGTTAGAATCATGTTAACATGCTAATCATGCTAAAGTCATGGTAACAACTTGCTAATCACGTTAGAATCATGTTAACATGCTAATCATGCTAAAGTTATGTTAACAACTTGCTAATCATGTTAGAATCATGTTAACATGCTAATCATGCTAAGGTCATGTTAACAATTTGCCAATCATGTTAGAATCATGTTAACATGCTAATCGTTAGAATCATGTTAACATGCTAATCATTCTAAAATCACGTTTACAACATGCTAATCATGTTAAAATTATGCCAGTGACTTGCTAATCATGTTAACATGCTAATCATGCTAAAGTCATGGTAACAACTTGCTAATCACGTTAGAATCATGTGAACATGCTAATCATGCTAAAATCACATTTACAACATGCTAATCATGTTAAAATTATGCCAGTAACTTGCTAATCATGTTAACATGCTAATCATGCTAAAGTCATGTTAACAACTTGCTAATCATGTTAGAATTATGCTAGTAACTTGCTTATCATGTTAGAATCATGTGAACATGCTAATCATGCTAAAATCACATTTACAACATGCTAATCATGTTAAAATTATGCCAGTAACTTGCTAATCATGTTAGAACCATGTTAACATGCTAATCATGCTAAAGTCATGGTAACAACTTGTTAATCATGTTAGAATCATGTTAACATGCTAATCATGCTAAAGTCATGTTAACAACTTGCCAATCATGTTAGAATTATGCTAGTAACTTGCTAATCATGTTAGAATTATGCTAGTAACTTGCTAATCACGTTAGAATCATGTTAACTTGCTAATCATGCTAAAGTCATGGTAACAACTTGCTAATCACGTTAGAATCATATGAACATGCTAATCATGCTAAAATCACATTTACAACATGCTAATCATGTTAAAATTATGCCAGTAACTTGTTAATCATGTTAACATGCTAATCATGCTAAAGTCATGTTACCAACTTGCTAATCATGTTAGAATTATGCTAGTAACTTGCTTATCATGTTAACATTATGCCAGCAACTTGCTTATGTTAACATGCTAATAGTGCTAAAATCACATTTACAACATGCTAATCATGTTAGAATCATGTTAACATGCTAATCATGCTAAAATCACATTTACAACATGCTAATCATGTTAGAATCATGTTAACATGCTAATCGTGCTAAAATCACATTTACAACATGCTAATCAAGTTAGAATCATGTTAACATGCTAATCATTCTAAAATCACGTTTACAACATGCTAATCATGTTAAAATTATGCCAGTAACTTGCTTATCATGTTAGAATCATGTTAACATGCTAATCATGCTAAAGTCATGTTAACAACTTGCTAATCATGTTAGAATCATGCTAAAGTCATGTTAACAACTTGCTAATCATGTAAGAATCATGTTAACATGCTAATCATGCTAAAATCACATTTGCAACATGCTAATCATGTTAAAATTATGCCAGTAACATGCTAATCATGTTAACATGCTAATCATACTAAAATCACGTTTACAACATGCTAATCATGCTAAAATTATGCCAGTAATACGCTAATCATGCAAGGACTATGCTAGCAACTTGTTAATCATGTTAGACTCATGCTAGTAACTAGCTAATCATGTTAGAATCATGTTAACAACTTGCTAATCATGTTAGAATCATGCTAATCATGCTAAAGTCATGTTAACAACTTGCTAATCATGTTAGAATCATGTTAACATGCTAATCATTCTAAAATCACGTTTACAACATGCTAATCATGTTAAAATTATGCCAGTAACTTGCTAATCATGTTAACATGCTAATCATGCTAAAGTCATGTTAACAACTTGGTAATCACGTTAGAGTCATGCCAGCAACTTGCTTATCATGTTAACATGCTAATAGTGCTAAAATCACATTTACAACATGCTAATCATGTTAGAATCATGTTAACATGCTAATCATGCTAAAATCACATTTACAACATGCTAATCATGTTAGAATCATGTTAACATGCTAATCGTGCTAAAATCACATTTACAACATGCTAATCAAGTTAGAATCATGTTAACATGCTAATCATTCTAAAATCACGTTTACAACATGCTAATCATGTTAAAATTATGCCAGTAACTTGCTTATCATGTTAGAATCATGTTAACATGCTAATCATGCTAAAGTCATGTTAACAACTTGCTAATCATGTTAGAATCATGCTAAAGTCATGTTAACAACTTGCTAATCATGTAAGAATCATGTTAACATGCTAATCATGCTAAAATCACATTTGCAACATGCTAATCATGTTAAAATTATGCCAGTAACATGCTAATCATGTTAACATGCTAATCATACTAAAATCACGTTTACAACATGCTAATCATGCTAAAATTATGCCAGTAACTTGCTTATCATGTTAGAATCATGTTAACATGCTAATCATGCTAAAGTCATGTTAACAACTTGCTAATCATGTTAGAATCATGCTAAAGTCATGTTAACAACTTGCTAATCATGTAAGAATCATGTTAACATGCTAATCATGCTAAAATCACATTTGCAACATGCTAATCATGTTAAAATTATGCCAGTAACATGCTAATCATGTTAACATGCTAATCGTGCTAAAATCACATTTACAACATGCTAATCAAGTTAGAATCATGTTAACATGCTAATCATTCTAAAATCACGTTTACAACATGCTAATCATGTTAAAATTATGCCAGTAACTTGCTTATCATGTTAGAATCATGTTAACATGCTAATCATGCTAAAGTCATGTTAACAACTTGTTAATCATGTTAGAATCATGCTAAAGTCATGTTAACAACTTGCTAATCATGTAAGAATCATGTTAACATGCTAATCATGCTAAAATCACATTTGCAACATGCTAATCATGTTAAAATTATGCCAGTAACATGCTAATCATGTTAACATGCTAATCATACTAAAATCACGTTTACAACATGCTAATCATGCTAAAATTATGCCAGTAATACGCTAATCATGCAAGGACTATGCTAGCAACTTGTTAATCATGTTAGACTCATGCTAGTAACTAGCTAATCATGTTAGAATCATGTTAACAACTTGCTAATCATGTTAGAATTATGCCAGTAACTTGCTAATCATGTTAACATGCTAATCATGCTAAAGTCATGTTAACAACTTGGTAATCACGTTAGAGTCATGCTAGTAACTTGCTTATCATGTTAAAATCACGTTTACAACATGTTAATCATGTTAAAATTATGCCAGTAACTTGCTAATCATGTTAACATGCTAATCATGCTAACATGCTAATCATGCTAAAATTATGCTAGTAACTTGCTTATCATGTTAAAATCATGTTATCATGCTAATCATGCTAAAGTCATGTTAACAACTTGCTAATCATGTTAGAATTATGCTAGTAACTTGCTAATCACGATAGAATCATGTTAACATGCTAATCATGCTAAAGTCATGGTAACAACTTGCTAATCACGTTAGAATCATGTGAACATGCTAATCATGCTAAAGTCATGGTAACAACTTGCTAATCACGTTAGAATCATGTAAACATGCTAATCATGCTAAAATCACATTTACAACATGCTAATCATGTTAAAATTATGCCAGTAACTTGCTAATCATGTTAACATGCTAAAGTCATGGTAACAACTTGCTAATCATGTTAGAATCATGTTAACATGCTAATCATGCTAAAGTCATGGTAACAACTTGCTAATCATGTTAGAATCATGTTAACATGCTAATCATGCTAAAGTCATGTTAACAACTTGCTAATCATGTTAGAATTATGCTAGTAACTTGCTTATCATGTTAGAATCATGTGAACATGCTAATCATGATAAAATCACATTTACGTGCTAATCATGTTAAAATTATGCCAGTAACTTGCTAATCATGTTAGAATCATGTTAACATGCTAATCATGCTAAAGTCATGGTAACAACTTGTTAATCATGTTAGAATCATGTTAACATAGTCATGTTAACAACTTGCTAATCATGTTAGAATCATGTTAACATGCTAATCATTCTAAAATCACGTTTACAACATGCTAATCATGTTAAAAATATGCCAGTAACTTGCTAATCATGTTAACATGCTAATCATGCTAAAGTCATGTTAACAACTTGCTAATCACGTTAGAGTCATGCTAGTAACTTGCTTATCATGTTAGAATCATGTTAACATGCTAATCATGTTAGAATTATGCTAGTAACTTGCTAATCACGTTAGAATCATGTTAACATGCTAATCATGCTAAAATCACATTTACAACATGCTAATCATGTTAAAATTATGCCAGTAACTTGTTAATCATGTTAACATGCTAATCATGCTAAAGTCATGTTAACAACTTGCTAATCATGTTAGAATTATGCTAGTAACTTGCTTATCATGTTAACATTATGCCAGTAACTTGCTTATCATGTTACCATGCTAATCGTGCTAAAATCACATTTACAACATGCTAATCATGTTAGAATCATGTTAACATGCTAATCATGCTAAAATCACATTTACAACATGCTAATCATGTTAGAATCATGTTAACATGCTAATCGTGCTAAAATCACATTTACAACATGCTAATCATGTTAGAATCATGTGAACATGCATGTAATCATGTAATCAAGCATGTAATCATGCTAAAGTCATGTTAACAACTTGCTAATCATGCTAAAGTCATGTTAACAACTTGCTAATCATGTTAGAATCATGTGAACATGCT
Source organism: Garra rufa (assembly GCF_049309525.1). Lineage (NCBI taxonomy): Eukaryota > Metazoa > Chordata > Actinopteri > Cypriniformes > Cyprinidae > Garra > Garra rufa. The sequence continues at coordinate 35,930,822 of NC_133380.1, read as the reverse complement.
AATCATGCTAAAGTCATGTTAACAACTTGCTAATCATGTTAGAATCATGCTAAAGTCATGTTAACAACTTGCTAATCATGTTAAAGTCATGTTAACAACTTGCTAATCATGTTAGAATCATGTTAACATGCTAATCATGCTAAAATAACATTTACAACATGCTAATCATGTTAAAATTATGCCAGTAACATGCTAATCATGTTAACATGCTAATCATACTAAAATCACGTTTACAACATGCTAATCATGCTAAAATTATGCCAGTAATACGCTAATCATGCAAGGACTATGCTAGCAACTTGTTAATCATGTTAGACTCATGCTAATAACTTGCTAATCATGTTAGAATCATGTTAACATGTTAATCATGCTAAAGTCATGTTAACAACTTGCTAATCATGTTAAAATTATGCCTGTAACATGCTAATCATGTTAACATTGTAATCATGCTAAAGTCATGTTAACAACTTGCTAATCATGTTAGAATCATGCTAATCATGCTAAAGTCATGTTAACAACTTGCTAATCATGTTAGAATCATGTTAACATGCTAATCATTCTAAAATCACGTTTACAACATGCTAATCATGTTAAAATCATGCCAGTAACTTGCTAATCATGTTAACATGCTAATCATGCTAAAGTCATGTTAACAACTTGCTAATCACGTTAGAGTCATGCTAGTAACTTTCTTATCATGTTAGAATCATGTTAACATGCTAATCATGCTAAAATTATGCTAGTAACTTGCTTATCATGTTAAAATCATGTTATCATGCTAATCATGCTAAAGTCATGTTAACAACTTGCTAGTCATGTTGGAATTATGCTAGTAACTTGCCAATCATGTTAGAATTATGCTAGTAACTTGCTAATCACGCTAAAGTCATGGTAACAACTTGCTAATCATGTTAGAATCATGTTAACATGCTAATCATGCTAAAATCACATTTACAACATGCTAATCATGTTGGAATCATGTTAACATGCTAATCATGCTAAAGTCATGTTAACAACTTGCTAATAATTTTAGAATCATGTTAACATGCTAATCGTGCTAAAATCACGTTTACAATATGCTAATCATGCAAGAACCATGCTAGCAACTTGTTAATCACGTTAGAGTCATGCTAGTAACTTCCTTTACAGAAAAAACACATGAATGATCCCTATGTGAATCCCATGTGAAACCAGTGGAATAACATGTGAATCCCATGTGAAACCCTAGAGATCACATGTAAATACCCATGTGAAACCAGTGGAATAACATGTGAATCCCATGTGAAACCAGTGGAATAACATGTGAATCCCATGTGAAACCAGTGGAATAACATGTGAATCCCATGTGAAACCCTTGTGATCACATGTGAAAAACATGTATATTATAAACCTGCTTGTGTTACAATGTTGTGATAGTGAAATGACTCACAACTGTCAACTGTCAATATTTTATTCATGCACAATATACACTCAAAAATATTTAATAATGTTTGTTCAATTCAATTGTATAGAAAAATTCCATAAAGTTTTATTTAGCAATCCTTACACACTATCCATATTATGAAGAATTCAAAGTATTTATATAAATCTTTAAGGGATGGTTCATCCAAAAATGAAAATTATGCCATTAATTACTTACCCTCATGTAGTTCCAAACTAGAAAGTGTCACGTTTCAGCAAAGATGGTAGGAGTCCAAATGCAGGTAAGTAATTTTAATAAATCAAAATACAAAAACAAAGCAAAAACAGAACAAAACCAAAAGGCCAACACGGCACACAAGACTTTAAGAGCAGGACAGACTGAAGAGGAACCAGAACCCAGAAAGCACAATGCAACCACACCGCGTGGTGAAAGAGAGGAGACTATAAAGACCTGAGTGATGGGAAACAGCTGTGAGTGTAAATGAGTTCAGGTGTGTCCAATTAGAGGAGTGGGGTGCAGGAGGAAGGGAGACAGCGACCCCTAGCGGCGACGGGGAAAACCCGCAGCCCAGACTCATGACAGAAAGACCTTCATTCATCTTCAGAACACAAACATATAAGATAAATAAAGATATTTTTGGGATGAAATTCGAGAGCTTTCTGGCCCTGCATAGACAGCAATGCAACTGAAATGTTCCCAGGGTCAGAAATGTAGTAAGGACATTATTAAAACAGTTAATGTGACATCAGTGATTCATCTGTATTTTTGCTCAAAGAAAACTAAAATGACGACCATATTCAAAAATGTCTTCTCTTCCATGTCAGTCTGATGTCCTTACTAACTTTCTGGGCCTGGGAACATTTGCATCTTTGTCTATGCAGGGTCAGAAAGCTCCCGAATTTCTCCAAAAATATCTTAATTTGTGTTCTGATGATGAACAAAGGTCTTGCAGGTTTGTAGTAAACCTTTTCCTTTAATAACTGGGAATGTGCTATTGCAAATTTGTTCTTAAATAAAAAAAGTGACTCAATCACATTTCCCATGGCATGAAGTTGATAAAACCTAAAAGTACACCAAAAGGCACTGCTAAGTACAATTTACACAATATTTATTAGTCTCTTTTGTAATTGTGTTGAATTTAGACCTAACAACTTGAGTCATATTTGATGAGATTGCCAATGAACTGGATTGGTGTCATTGTCTGTAAGGAGGGCCACAGCAACATCTCCAAACTCATCAGACTTGTCCTAAAAAAGAAAAGAAAAAAAAAAAAGAGATACAAATCACAAAAAAATCCAGTGTCCAAAATAGTATTGATCAATTTAAGATGTTTTTTTTAAACTATCAATGTTTTTTTTTATATTTACAATAGTTTTTGACGATTAATTTTAAAAAGACAGCTAAACTAAGCTAAAGTTTACACAACAATTTAAATTCAATCATTATTTACGTTTATTCCATAGTCTTTCTTTTTGATACCACAAAATGGGGGGAAAAATTTGTGAAAAATAAAAAAAATTGTTTAAAACATTTTAAATTTTGTGTGTAATTGACTGATTTTTGTATTTTGGGTGAGTGGTCTGAACAAAAACACAGATATAGTAACAGATAATAAAACATTATACACTGAATGAACAACAGTATGAGCAAAAACACTTTTGTATTTTGATTAAATATATAGAGTGGTACTCACAAGGAGACTCACAGTGAAGGTTCTCAAAAAGCCAATCACACAGGATGGACAGTGGAATGGCCGGGTGTGTAATTCCTATTAAAAAAAAAGTGTATAAGGTTGACTGTGATGTTACCAGAACAAACGTGATTTTAAATATTCTACTCAGACATATACACAAATAACAGGTTTAATCTAAAAATAGCTAAATCAAAATAGCAAAACCAAACACAAAGTGGACTATTTATAAGGTTAACAATTTTGATTCATTCAAAAACTAAACAAGATATTCTTTCAAATCGCTCAATCAATTCAATAACAAAACACCTATGTGCTGTGCAGAGAACAAAAAAACCTGCTTTGACTAGTCTTTTTTAAACTATTTTGGTTGGCGAAATAAGAGCAGAAACCACTGATCTAATAGAGAACGTTATATAGATTATATATAGATCAGTGGCAGAAACAGATTATTCACAACACTGTTGTTAATACTTTACTTACTGAGTAAATTATCTGTAAATGTTCGTTCTGGAAGTGAACTTCTCCTTTAAGTTGCTGTTTTAAACAACTAAACAAGTAACTTAAACTATAACAACTAAAATTAGTATGAACTGAAGTTTAACATTGATTTACCTCAGTTTTTGCCTGTTTCATCGAAGGGTGCGCAAACATATCACCAGTGTTGGGCAGTAGCGTCGCTACAAGTAGTGACGCTACTAGCTTAACTACATTTCTCAGTAGCGTGGTGGTAGCGTCGCTGTTTTCTGAATCAAATAGCTTTTCAGTAGCTAAGCTATTATTTTGATCAAGTAAAGCGGTAGCGTCAACAAAAGCTTTTGCTTTTTGTGTTTTAGTTTGCATGTATGTTTGTGTTTTGTGTTTAAGTTTGCATCATGTGTTTGCGTTTTTTGTTTTAGTTGCATGTATGTTTGTGTTTTGTGTTTAAGTTTGCATCATGTGTTTGCGTTTTTTGTTTTAGTTGCATGTATGTTTAGTTTTTGTGTTTAAGTTTGCATCATGTGTTTGCTTTTTGTGTTTTAGTTTGCATGTATGTTTGCTATTTGTGTTTAAGTTTGAATCATGTGTTTGCGTTTTTTGTTTTAGTTGCATGTATGTTTAGTTTTTGTGTTTAAGTTTGCATTATGTGTTTGCTTTTTGTGTTTTAGTTTGCATGTATGTTTGCTATTTGTGTTTGTGTTTTGCATCAAGTGTTTGCTTTTTTGTGTTTTAGTCGCAAGTTGCATGTATGTTTGTGTTTTAGTTTGCATGTGTGCATTGTGTTTGTGTGAGTGTTTGTGCTTGTGTTGAGACTTGAAAGAACTAAGACTGAATATAAAGAAAAAACAACTGGAACTAAAAACAAGTAAAAATGAAACAAGATTTTCCACTAGCATAGATTGGTTTGTTAAAAACAAACTTTGTGGCCCCCCAGCTAATTTTAGCTTGTTGTTATTCATTCTGAACATCAGTTTAAAGACACATTCACCACATCCACATTGTAAACCTGTTTTTTATTAGGAAAGATGTGTTCTTCCTAAATGTTACAATCCACCAGACGCACCACGCAAATCCAGCTCTGTTGTTAAAAGGCTAAATACACATCTTTTGACCTACTGAACTTTTACCTAAACTTCTGGCAGAGTTCACAAGAAAACACACTCGCAGGTGCGTATTGTAAAAAAAAAAAAAAAGTCCACTGTACATCCTTTGACCTCTTAATTAACGTTGGCATAAACTTTTAACAAAGTTCACAGCGCCAGTAGACCCATCTACACCCCCCTAGGTGATGAGTCGCAACCCCAGAAGAGTTTTTACAACCTAGGCTGATCTGATAAGAATGCATCAGCGATCATGCGCTCACCAACCTCTCTGGTTTATTGGGGTGTGTGATTCAAGATATTTACATTTATATGATGTTGTTCAGTTTAGACTATTAAATACACGCGCGTGTATGTGTTTTAACTACCACTCCGCAAGTCTTACGTACAGGAATAAAATTGCAGAATCCTCTCTTGCCTTTATTGTGCAGCGTGGAACAAAACATTTGCTTTCATTCGGATATTTTAATGTACATGCATACAAATGTCTCAGCTGATGTAGCCTAACAGACCGTAAGTTCTAAGATTGTCAAAAATAAAAAGATAGATTAAAGGAGTAACTTGTGATTAACTAAATAAAATAAATAAATATTTTCCTGTGGCGTTTGTTTAAAAGGAAACTGACATCCGCTAAAAACTACCCTTGAGCCCAGTTTTACCAAACACTATTTCACAATTAAAAAACTTTAAAAAACTTTTTAAAACTTTTAGAATAGTAATGCTAGACTTCATATTTTGTCAAATATCTTATGCTGTTGCTTAACGATTGCATCTGATATTTTTTTTTTTTAGATCAGTGTGAGATGCACTGGTCTCTCTCCTTTACTTTATCTTGTATCAGTATAAACTCTACCTTTTTTTACATTGTAATGCTAAGACTACAGCATAGGTTTTGTTTATTTTACTTTAACTCATGTATCAGTAAAACTATTTAAACTTTTAAACATTTTTAAAATTGTATTGCTTTAGACTACAACATAGATTTTGTTTTGTTTTACTTTAACTCATGTATCAGTAAAACCATTTAAACTTTTAAACATTTTTAAAATTGTATTGCTTTAGACTACAAAATAGATTTTGTTTATTTTACTTTAACTCTTGTATCAGTAAAAACTCTACCATTTTTACATTGTAATGGTAGACTACAACATAGATTTTTGTCAAGTATCTTATGCTGTTGCTTAACGATTGCATCTGATATTTTTTAGTTTTTTAGATCAGTGTGAGATGCAGTCTTTCCTTTACTTTATCTTGCATCAGTAAAAGCCTTTTAAAGTTTGTAATTCTATAGACTACAATATTTGGTTTATTTTACTTTAACTCATGTATCAGTAACAAAACTCTACCCTTTTAAAATCGTAATGCTACAAGATTTGTTTTATTTTACTTTAACTCTTGTATCACTAAAAAACTATTTAAACTTTTAAACGTTTTTTTAAAAAGGTGTAATGCTACAAACTACAACATAGATTTAGTTTTCACAGTTTTCTGGAAAATACAACCCTCACTGTGTTTCTATTGTATATGTGAAAAAAAAAAGACAACTTTAATAAAAACTACCCCTTGAGCCCTGTTTTACCAAACATATACACTATTTCACAATTAAAGTAGAAAGCACATAGTTTTGAACAGTTTTCTATGTCCCCGTTTCAAATACACATTCCCATAACAATAGGAAAACAACCATAAATTCCATTGAGTTGGTGGTGCGGATAAACAGATGTACAAATTGATGTCTGGTTTTGGGAGGGGTGGGGGGGGGGGTCCAAAAACAGGTGTCCAGTTGGGGAGGGGGGTGGAATTTTTATGAGGGGCAATAAATCATCCGTTTTGACACATAGTCGCCTATATCCGCTCTCTTACAATTATTCCATAAGAAGACTAGAAACAGCCACATTTTTTCAAAAGCCTTCTTAAAACACATTTGAAATGTCGTCGAGTATGAAGAGTTTGCTTTCAAAACGCGATAATGACTTTATGACGAAGTTAAGTACTACAGTAGGATGTGCACAACAACAAAAAGTGCTGTAGTAAACCTATCATAATTATGAAAAAATTATACTTCAAAACTTTGGTTTTCCCATACAAAAAAAAAAAAGAAAGAAAAAACACATATGCCATCTAATGGTAAATTCTTGTGATACTGTACCGCAGAAAGTGCTGTGGTAATCCTGTCATATTTAGCTATGCTCATTTTCTGTGTGGTAAATTTATGTTGTACTGTTGCAGTACCACAGGATTACCACTTGACATTTTTGTAAGGGTTGTTTGGGCGGATGGAGATGGTTCAGGCAGGGTTAACTGCATTTGCTCAGATACTGTTGAATCTTTCAGGTGTATTAACGCTTTGGAAAAGGGATCTCTAAGTCTGCCAGGACCAGAGTCCCCATCTTTGCCATTTCTCGAGGCGCTGGAGGAGAACAACCGACTGGAAGCTCAAAGAAAGGTGGTTGTATAAAAAACAGCCTAACTTATAACTACATTTCAGCTGTTCCAGTTTAAATGAGTGTAGTGTTTTTGAGCCCTGTCTTATGTGTGCTGTTGTCAGGAGTTGCAGGTGAGGTGGGAGCACTTGAGAGAAAGAAAAGAAAACCTTAAAAAAAAGGAAGAGGAACTCGGGCAGTACAAACTAGAAAATGCTGAGGAGATACAAGTAAGTCAACATTCTGAAACAGCTACATGGATATGAATAGATAATGTGCAAACACTCTTACAGTTTTTTCCAATTGCTAACACACAATTTTTCAAACTGGTCTGGTTTTATCAAAATACTTAACACAATTCACAAAACCACACACCCAAACTGCAAAATACCTCATATATCCTGTAAAATGAAGCACTGCAACCGAAACTACACATAGCATTATCAAAATCAAACTTTTGCATGAAATGGCACACACTTCATTCATATTACCAGATTTTTGCCTAACCAACTACACACTCTTGGGCATAATGGAAAGCACCCCCATCTTTAGTATGCTTTGCCATAATACTAAAATATGTATCAGATTGTTCACATTCACAGAAATATGCAGATACACACACATCCTGTTGCAACATTTTTTTATTTTATATTTTTTTCACTACAGTAAACAAGTCAGTGCAACATATGCACAGCAGATATATTTACATGGGACTGAACAAAAATATTCTTACAAAAAACAGTAGACTGCAAAATAAAATTTCAGAAAAAATATATTACAGTTAAAAAAAAGAAAAGAAAAAAAAAAGGTTCTCACCTGTGGTCTTTTTATAGTGCTTACATCCTGATTGAAGTGTTCACAATTAACCATTGAGGTGTTTGGCCAGGTGGCACATGTAATTGGCCAATTAGCTCATGCAGTGTCATTTTGAATAGCAGTGTTTTGAAATGGCAAGCATGTGACTTTATGTCAGATTGTTGTGTCTTATGCAGAGAACTGTTTTCAGTGCATTTAAAAAGTTCATTTTGAATTGCAAAATGTGTGTAAAGCAGAAAATGTGTTTAGACTTTTGGAGACTTGAGAAGAAGTTTTGCTCTCTGTGTGTCAGTTTAAATAATTGTGCTGTGCATGTCATTTTAGTGTGTTAGCAATTGGAAAAAACTGTAAAAAGGATGTGTTAAAAACAACACAGCCTGTGTTGTTTCTTAACACACCTTTGTGTCTAGTTAAGCACAACACATTTTGTGTTAGTTTTAACTCAACCAGTGTGTTATTCCAGCTAACACAGAAAATGTGTTGTTTTTTTCTACACACTATTGTTATAAATACACAATTTGTGTCAAGTATGTTATTTTTTAACAAATGTTGTATGCAATAAAGACACAGCAAACTAATGTATAGTTTAAACACAATTTATTAAACCTGCTATTAACAATTACATAAAAACTCAAAAAGGTAAAAAAAAAAAAAAGAGGTAAACAATCACAATACCGTCATTTTAACATTTTAATTGTTCCTTGAGTGAAAAGTTGTTAATGATTTATAAAGTTTGTACTTTAAATAATAAAAAAATGTGGTATTTGACAACCTCTTAAGTATTAATAGTTTTATTAACATATTTTCATCTGCATACAAGTGATGGTGAGGGTCGTGAGATGAAGTCTCTCGTTTGTCTCCTGTCAGTAACTGCCACAAGCGCTTCAGGAGTGTCTTCCATTCAAAGCTGCAAGAGTAAAATAAAGATACTGTTGTTATAGGCTACACATAGCGAATATTGTAAAATAGCGATAGCTAAAAAGGCAAGAAAATCTTAAACATCAGAGATTATCTTAGCGTTAGGGCAATTTGCACAATACATGGCACCACGAATGTTCATTTTCAAAGAGAAAGACGCGACGAACGAATGCATTTCCTCATGTGAAGCACTACAACGTGACAATGATTAATTAAAAGCGATTCTGTTCACAATTAATCTAACAAAAGAAACTATACAGCTTGTTAAAATAAGCTCCCACCGTCGAGATGTGCAGCAGTCGCGGGCGCAGCTCGCATGGCCATTCGTGAGGCAGTTTTCCGGCTAACACGTATATGTGCCAAATGCCCCTCGACCGTCTCCAAACGATCACAAAAGACATTTTAAAAACGTATAATGGCAAATACAAACATCTCTTACCTTCACACATCGAAGTTATGTCCTGACGATGAAAACTTGAAGCACGAGGAACTTTGCTTGTCTCAGTAGAACAACGGCTCATGAAGTGACACAAGCAGCAATGTGATTGGCTGATATTTAACACATATTGTGTTGGACACACTGGCTGCATCCGAAATCGCATACTTAATGAGTAGGTACTTAATTTCAATAAGTAGGTACTTAACAAGCGCTAAAAGAGTACCTACTCTACAGCCAAATCTCGTTGAGTATGAATGCGATCCGCCATGATGACGTTATCATGTGATCTACGACGTTAAAACAAGAGCAACAATTTAAAAGATATGAGCGACATGTTTAATTAATCTATTTGTATATATTATCTATTTGTATATATTATGATGTTGATCAAATTTCTCATTTTGTGGTCTTCCAAAAGAAACAGATACCTTTATGATTGTAGTACGTTTTTAGGCTATAACCCAGTTTAATCCTTAAAGATGTTATTTTTTATTACGAAAACCTAAAATCGTAACCACTTGAATATGTTTTTAATTTATTTATGTGCAAAATTGTTTATCCACACGCAAAACTGGCTTAAAATCTCCTTTGTTTTCCTCTTTTTATTGTGGGATTTCTCTTGTTTCATCCCCGAGGATTATAAATAACAAAAAACAACACATGCAATTTTAATGCATTATGATTAAATGAATATTACGATAATTTAAAGATATTTAATATTTTTTTTCACGTGTAGAGAATCACATGTACGCAAACCCTTTACAGTTTTTTTCTGTCATTATGATTTTTTTACTGATAAAACAGCCTACTATCTTTTCCTGCGGTTGTATGTACTTATAAGTTCTGCAGTGCTAATAAAATAAAATAAAGGCGACGGGTGCACAGAACACCCAATGGCATCACGACAACCCTACCTAGTACGTTGCCCTCCTTGTTTGCAATGTTTGTAATATCTGCACAAAGGAGACGTCAATCAGCTGCTGGAAGATCACGTCTTTGGAGAAGACTTTTGATTTTACACTCGAAAGAATTAAGTATTACTTAGAAATTAAAGATGACCTCGGAATGCATTGCTAGACCACACCAACTCTTATGAACAATAATACTGATAAATGCTAACCACTAATTAATATTTTTAGTAAAATGAACTACATGCATTTTTTTAATACGCCATATGCATGACATATTCATGACTATGCAGTCAATCTGAATACATCTCAATTCTCAGTCAAGTAATGAATTAATGCTATATTTTATTAACTGACAACAAGAAACATGAATAAATTTGTAAAAGAATAAATAAAAGTAACCTTGATGTTAAATAAATACAAGTCAAAGACACATAAAACAAAGCTTTATTCAAAGTAATTGTTCTGACAATCATGTGTTCACAGCCTGTAAATAACTACTGCCATCTCAACATAGCTGTGCCAATTCTGCAGCTTTATTCTGATGAAGCAGCTGACCACCGTGTCCACCTTCACCTGTCTCTGCTGTTCATCACGTCCTGTCCCTGTAACATCCAGAAAAGTTTCAAGTCACCTCTGTGATTCATGTGCTCAACACTGCATTTACACTCGCATTTTATCCAACACAAATGCTCCTGAATTTATCAACAATATGAATGGACAAATAAAAAAGATCAGTTATGTTTATGTTTAGTTACTATATGTACATGCGTTTATTTACATTCCATTCATATAAAGTAAACAGTGTTGACAACAGTGAATTCTACTGTAACAGCACACAACACTCAGATGTCTATTACGTGCTCATCTGCAATTCTTTTCGAACTTTTTCCTATCACATATTAAATAGACAATTAACAATCATCTTTAAGATGTATGTGGTTTATGTACATTCACTTTGGAGATATACGTGTGTTTACTGGATCTCCCCTGTTTGCTATACATATACAACATGTTTTTACAGGACAATCACAAATATACTATACTGTTACACCTTAAGCGATTTAACAGTTTGTTCTACGCGATTGTGACACAAGGAACAGCGTAAGGTTACTCACTTTTGGAAACACCCTCGTTGCTGTTCTCCATCACGTTCGATGATGACGTATTGATCTCCCGTGGGCTTCTGGGATAGAAAAGTAGAAAAGTATCCCTCGATCGGCACTTCGAAATCTGGGCGCGACGCAGTAGGCATCCGGGGATCTCTCGCTTACTCTTTTGTGGTTACTCTTCTCACGTACCCATTTCGCCTACTATATAGTAGGTAAGTAGGCATATTCGAACGATACTTAGGTATACGTACACCTGAATCTCGCGAGAAAAAGTGCTTCATCCTGGTAAATCTCACCTACTCTTTTGTGGTGTTTGAGATTTCATGCATACTTTTTCTTCGCCTACTGCTTTTTGCCTACTAAATAGTATGGAAGTATGCGATTTCGGATGCAGCCAGTGTGTTGGATATTTTCTTTTTTCTTTTTCGTTTTTAACACACATTTAACACAAAGTAACACAAAATGTGCTAAAATAGACATAACACAAACAATGTGTTAAAAATTAACACATCCTTTTTGAGAACCCTTTTTTTGCCTATTTTTCCTTTAAGGAAAATGAGGCCAGATGGTTAACGGCCATAAAAACAATAAATGAAGAGCAAAATAAAATCAAAGAGCTAGACAAGGACATTAAACACTTAACAGAACGGCATGAAGCCCTGCTGGCACGGAAAGCCTTACTGGACCAGCGCAAGCTACAGGGCAAACACCAGGAGACCATGCAAAGGTAGGTGGTCTGGAAAGGTAGTCATATACTATTATAGTATATACTGGAAAGGGGAGAGAGACTGAAACTACTCAGAGAAACTGTCAGGCTGTTTCCCTGGACTCACCTGCCTCATGTGGCTGAAGAGTGAGACGTTCCACACTTAGAAAGTGGCCAGAGTAATCTGAACTAGAGAGCAGATGGTGCAGAGATGTCATTAAAACTTCACTTCGCAGTCCTTCCCCATTTAAGCTCTACTTGAATGGCTTGAAATAGCTGACTGATGGGCATTGCATATGGCTGCCAAATGAACTAGTTTATGTGCCTTAAAAGAATCGAATCCACAAAGTAAGCAGTTCAGAAGATCTTGGCTGTCATATACTCGCTGTTAGAAATTATTTTAACCTTGTTTTTTTATCATTGTAATTGCAAACGAGAAATGGTCGTTGGGTCAGCCTTATTTTGTTGTGTTTCGATTTTCAGTTTTGAGACAGATGGAGTAACAAGAGAAGATCTGAAAAAAATATTAATATAGAGTTATTTTTGAAATTTGAAGAAAAATGAATGCATTTTTTGAAATACTGTAATACCTAAAATATACTGTATAGTAATGTTACACATTTTCTTGGTTCCCCCTTTTTATTAAACATTTGAGGTTGAAGACACTGATCGAGACAGTGACCGTGGTGGCGCGCAGTCCATCTGAAAGGAAATTCTGGAAAGGCAGGAAAAATTTGAGAACGAAAAGCAGGAACTGATCGAGGAGATAAAAAACCGCCGGACTCTTTTCCTCCATTCTCTCCACACACTGCAGGAGCAACGGGAAGAGCTTGAGAAAGCGCGATCAAAAACAAGCAAATGGGTAAAAGCATACACACACATACATTTAGAGCAGGGGTCTCTAAACTCGGCCCTGGAGGGCTGGTGTCCTGCAGAGTTCACCTCCAACTTGCCTCGACACACCTGTCTGGAAGACCTTGTAAGCTGGATCAGGTGTTTAATTGTTCTGCAGGACACTGAGTTTGGAGATGCCTGATTTAGAGGTAAATGTATTAATGTGGAAACACACACTCTAAAAAGTGCTGGGTTAAAAAATAACCCAACCATAACCCAGCTGCTGGGTAACTATGGGACAGAACACGCGTTGGGTTGTTTTGACCCAAGTGCTGGGTTAAATCATTTGACCCAAAATGCTGGGTTGTTTATTTGACCCAACCAGTGGGTCAGATTAACTGTGTTGCCGGGTTAAACACTACCTAAATATTGGGTTATTTGCTGTCTAATTGCCTTGCTACCTTTATATTTACCAATAATAATATATAAATCACAAAAGAATGTAAAATTATTATTGTTTTTCTGTAATACAGTTACACAACACAAAAAAAATGCATCTGTAAATGTCAATTTAATGAGTTTTCATATTTCTTTTTAATACAGTTTTCAAATAGGTGCAGCTGTCACACATTTTGTCCAACCCTTACAGACACAAATAACGGTTTTAGTAGATCAGTTTCCTTTAATCACAAAACTGTAAACAAGGCACAATATATTCCTATTCTTTATGTCAACATTGCAGCAGCAGAACACTCAAAAATGAATTATTACCAATCATTCCAAACATCGTGCCATTAAAACTAAGCCAAACAAAAAGTCCACCAGACAATTCTTACAATTTAAAACATGTTACAAGTGGGTTAAAAAAAATAATAATTTTGCCCTCAAAAACTTCACACATGAAGACTTATGTCCATCAATATGATATACTGCAAGCTGGAGAAATTCCCAGGCAACAAGTCCGCTTCAATGGCATGGCCTGGAACAATGGCGAAGGTCTAGAAATGTTGTTGTCTCATCCCAAGGCTCAAATCCACCATGTTGGTCCCCACCTGTTAATTATATGGCATTTAGTCTTGCAACATAACTAACATTTTAAGTTAAGTGTATTCTATGAACATAAACACAGAGGCATGAAATAAATGCTCATTTTGCTTCTCAACTTTTCATACAGTTGTGGTCAAAATTATTACAACACTAGTATTTTCACCAGCTAAATAAGGTTCCCTTCCGGAGGGAACTCTACGCTGCGTCCTGGTTCAGGACACTATGGGAACTGCCTTCAGCGTGACCGGTTCTGAAGCTCTTATAAAACAACAGCAATGAGCTTGACATTGACCGGCGCCAGCCCATGACGTCATTAACAAGGCGCCTGCTAGTATAAAAGGGCGCTTGTGAATACATCAACCATCTTTTTGTTCTTCAGATCACCTTGTTCTAAGCGTGAGTATGATGGCAATGCCCGGAGAGAAAAAGTTTAGAAAGTGTGCTGATCCGTGTCCGCGGAGTCTGACACCGGATGATCCACACAGTTTGTGCGTTATGTGTCTGGGTGAAGAGCACGCGCGCTCTGTCCTTGAGGGGACGGAGTGCGTTCATTGTGAGGGCTTTTCTCTCAAAAAGCTCCGCTCTCGTTTGTCCCTTTTCTCGAGGGAATTGGGACATTCACCTGCCCCACGCGGCTCTGGTCCCGCGGCAGCCGAGGCTGCCCGGCGGCTGAGATCGTGGGGTTCGCAGGTGGAGCTCGCTGACGAATTTGAGAGAGGTGTGCGTCTCTCGCGCTCGTCAGCGGGAGACGAGAGCGCGCTGCTGGAAGAGGATGTGTTATCACTCACATCCTCGGATCCAGCGGCGAGTGCTCTGTTGGCTGCTAGCCAGGGCGAGCAGGAAGAGGTTGAGATGGGCGAAGATGAGTCTTTTGAGATTAGATCTGCCGTGGCGGCGCGCGCAGGAAGAGGTCTCTCACGGCCGGCTTGGTGAGAGATATCTTCCTGGCCATGTCAGGCCACCTCCTTTGAGCCTCCCATTCCTTTCCAACCTCCATGCTGAGGTCGAGAAGGCATGGGATAAACCTTACTCGGCCCGCATTCACAGGCATCAGCATGTTAACTATGCTGATGTCCAGGGAATGCGCGAGCACGGGTACGTGTCGATGCCCCCGGTGGAGGATACCCTGGCGGCGTATCTTTCATCGGGAGTGACGTCGACACTCACGGCTCCAACCCTGCCGACCAAGCCGCTTAAAGAGACATCGCGGCTGAACGGCAGGGCATACGCGGCAGTGGGTCAGGCTGGTGCCGCCCTGCACACTGTAGCGGTGTTGCAGGTGTACCAGGCCGATCTACTTAAAGATCTGGACCAGGGCCTGGGGCTTTTCCCCAGAGGAGGTGACTGAGCTGCGCCAGATAGACGGCGACCGCAGTTGGTCGTGCTATGTCTGCTTTGGTGGCCACAGAGAGACATCTGTGGGTGAACCTGACGGACATCGGGGGGAAAGAGAAGCGTTTTCTCCTCAATGCCCCGGTTTCGCCTTCCGAGTTGTTTGGCACGTCCATAGAGACGGTGGTCGAGAAATTCAGGGAGGCGAAGGCGCGCTCAGCGGCATTTAAATCATTTATCCCTCGCCGGTCTGCGCCCGCACCCAAACGCCGTGGACAGCCTGGCACGTCCTGGTCCGAGGACCGGAGGCAGGGCCAGGTGGCTAGCGTGGCCACTCGAGGCCCCCCACCACCACGGAGTAGGTCTCAGAGGAGGCGTGATGCGCGGCATCGGAAGCGGGATCTCAGGGAAACGATCCAACGCAGGCGTCAAGGCAGGCGGGAATCGGCTACCTGAGGTCCCCTCCTCCTGCCCCTCGCGCTCGCTCGGCCGCCTGCCTTCCTGTCCTCCTAAACTCCGGGGCCGGGCCGATGATGAAGTTACCAACGCACTCTGACGGCCCGGTATACGAACTGACATATATGGGTGTTATATGTGTGTCTGTATGTGTTTGTCTTCCAGCTCCGCTTGGGTGAGACTTAGTTTGGACTCCTTAATCTGAGCCCTCTGTCCCCGAGTGTTAAGTGTAGCCAGGTCTCCCCTCATTCTGAGATAGTGTCAGACCTCCACTTCTGTTTACTCCTGTGGGGTTAAAAGCGTTGTTAGGCTCCCTCTCACGAGCGAGAGTGTTTCAAATGCCGCCTGGAGCCTCCGCTCTTTGAGCTTGATGTGGCAAACCTGCATACGCATGTTCACCCACCCTCTGGGTGTGGCAGTCTACCCCGTCCCGTGGTAAGAGTCCCTCGAGACTCCGCTCGTCTGAGTGTGAAGACCGGGAGAGTTGGGTAGGTTCCCCACCCTCTTTTTGAATAAGATAGGAGCAACCTAGGGTTGAGCGCGTGGGCTGCCTCTCTTTATGAGTCAGTGCATTGAAGGCCCCGCTCCCCAGGGCCCTGTCTAAAAGAAAAGAAAGAGGTTTCTTTAGTGAGAGAGGAAAGTTTAGAAAACTCCCCCCCTAAGCGTGAGGATTTCTCCAGGCCTCCTCTCTCTGAGAGTTGCGCTGACGAGATTCCCCTCTATGGAGGTTCTTGTCTAGGCTGATTTCTCACAGTTCTATCAGATTTGGGCAGTTTTGGTAGCTGGTAGGCTCTCGTGAGCCTCGCTCTCCAGAAAAAGCCGAAGCATACAGTGATAGGTCTTCCTTGGCGAAAGCCCTGGTCTGGACCTCCAGGTTTCACCTTTGAACCCTGTATAGGCGCTTACAGCTCTGTCCAGATAGCGTTTAGTTCTGGGGTTGAGTGTAGTAGGTCTCCCCTCATTATTAATGAGCTCTGTGGGTTAGGACCTCCACTCCTAGATTTTCCTGCCACGGTGAGCGTTGTCAGGGTGCTGCAGGCTTCCTCTCGATTGAGAGTCTTTCTATAGAAGCCTCCGCTCTTCGCTGCTGCTGATCAGACCTCCTTTCGCCTAGTGGCATCATGATGTAGGTCGAGCGATTGGTCTTCCCCATGGTTTAGACCTAGAACTGTTAGATGTGTTCTCTCGCTGAGAACCGTCCAGTTGCAGCCTTCGCTCCCCTCAGTGCTCCGCTTACAAGTACATACTCGCGGTATTTAGCTGGTAGGCCTGCTGTAGGCCTCGCTAACTACTGTGTTCTGTGCTTTGAGCCCACTGCCAAAGCTGAGTATTGTTTAGGCTCTCTCTTCCAGTATTGAGCCCCACTCTACAGAATTCTGTCATGTGCGTTCATGTACTTGTAGCGTTGAGTGTAGCCAGGTCTCCCCTCAGGGGGATTTCCATTTTGAAACCTCCACTCTCGAGCACCTCTCGCTAGGGACTATTAGACTACCACTCACTAAGACTGAGTGCTGTCAGGCTTCTTCTCTCTGTGAGATTCGTTTCAAAGCCTCCACTCTACAGAGCCCTGCTTTCAGCAGTTGGGCCCTGTTGTGAGTCCTGGTATTCTCTGAAGCGTTGAGTGTAGCCAGGTCTTCCCTCACTGAGAGCATGTTGGGTGAGATCTCCACTCCTATGAGCGTCTGTTAGGTTTGAGCGCTGTTAGGCTTCCTCTCATTATAAGAGTCCGCTTCTAGTGCTTTGGAGTGTGAGTGTAGTTAGGTCTCCCCTCACCGATATGTATGGGAGTGAAGACCTCCATTCCTAAGAGCTAGGGTTGTAACATTTGCAGGCGTTCCTCTCATTCTAGAGAGTCCTCTGTAGCCTCTGTTCCCCGGAAGCTCCGCTTCCAGCACTTCCCCAAGCGTGAGTGTAGCCAGGTCTCTCCTCACTTTAGAGTTTTTGGGACCTCCACTCGTAAAGAGCTGGCGGATTGAGCATGGTTGGGCTTCCCCTCTGGTGAGGCCCCCGTTCTCCAGAAGCTCCGCTTCCAGTGCTTTGGAGTGTGAGTGTAGTTAGGTCTCCCCTCACCGATATGTATGGGTGTGAAGACCTCCATTCCCAAGAGCTAGGGTTGTGAACATTTACAGGCGTTCCTCTCATTCTAGAGAGTCCGCTGTAGCCTCTGTTCCCCGGAAGCTCCGCTTCTAGCACTTTTTCCAAGCGTGAGTGTAGCTAGGTCTCCCCTCACTGAAATATTTTGGGTGAGATCTCCACTCCTTAGAGCTAGGAGGTTGAGCGTTGCTAGGCTTCCTCTCGTTTGAGGGTCTCCGTTCCCCTGAAGCTCCGCTTCTAGTACTTTTAGACGTGAGTGTAGCTAGATCTCCCCTCACTAATATCTTTGTGTGAGATCTCCACTCTTTAGAGCTGGGAGGTTGAGCGTTGTCAGGTTTTCCTCTCATTCTGAGAGGCTCTGTGAAGGCGTTTTTAGTACCTCCAAGCGTGAGTGTAGCCAGGTCTCTCCTCACTTTAGAGTTCTTGAGGCCTCCACTCGTAAAGAGCTGGCGGATTGAGCGTTGTTGGGCCTCCCGTGTGGTGAGGCCTCCGTTCTCCAGAAGCTCCACTTCCAGTGCTTTGGAGTGTGAGTGTAGTTAGGTCTCCCCTCACCGATATGTATGGGTGTGAAGACCTCCATTCCTAAGAGCTAAGGTTGTGAACATTTGCAGGCGTTCCTCTCATTCTAGAGAGTCCTCTGTAGCCTCTGTTCCCCAGAAGCTCCGCTTCCAGCACTTTCCCAAGCGTGAGTGTAGCTAGGTCTCCCCTCATTGAAGTAATTTGGGGCGAGATCTCCACTCCTTAGAGCTAGGAGATTGAGCGGTGTTAGGCTTCCTCTCTCCGTGAAGCCTCCGTTCTCCTGAAGCTCCGCTTCTAGTACCTCCGGACGTGAGTGTGGCTAGATCTCCCCTCACTGAAATATATTGGTGTGAGATCTCCACTCTGTAGAGCTGGGAGGTTGAGCGTTGTCAGGTTTTCCTCTCATTTGAGAGTCTCTATGAAGGCCTCCGTTCCCCGGAAGCTCCGTCTTTAGTACCTCCAAGCGTGAGTGTAGCCAGGTCTCTCCTCACTTTGGAGTTTTTGAGACCTCCACTCATAAAGAGCTGGTGGATTGAGCGTGGTTGGGCTTCCCCGTTGGTGAGGCCCCCGTTCTCCAGAAGCTCCGCTTCTGCATTTGCACCGTGAGTGTAGTCAGGTCTCCCCTTACGCTTGAGACCTCCACTCTTAAGAGCTTATGGACTAGCGTTGTCAGGTTTCCAAGAAATTCAAGAGTCTTCTTGAAGCCTCCGTTCTCCTAAAAGCTCCATTTCCAGGCTTCGCTGCCGCCTGTTATGATCTAGGGTGTTTCCCTCGCTATGCTCTGGGCACCTTCTCAAGTCCACAATAGTGGCGAGTGCTCACAGGAAGCTCTGAGCACTCCCTAGAATCCATGTAGGGTGGTAAGTACACACACGAGAAATCTTTGGGCACTCCAGGAATGGTAAAGATCCCTCTTACAGTAGGGCTCTTTCTAAAAACCTGTAAGGTATGGGTTACGCAGTATTTCTCCGTTCCCATTCTAGAGTTGGTTCTAAAAACCCCTGGGTTTTTCCAACTCCACTCCGGACAGCGCTATTATAGGATCGAGTGTCGCTAGGCTTCCTCTCATCTAGAGAGTCTTCTTGTAGAAGCCTCCACTCTCCTGAGAAACTCCACTTAGGTGGTTCTATTGCTTAGGTTCTTGGAGCCTCATGAATCACCTCCAGTGTTGAGTGTAGTTAGGTCTCTGACCTCCACTCCCAGAGTCCCCCGCAAGCACAGAGTGTTGCTAGGCTTCCTCTCACCTAGAGGGTCTTTCTGAGCCTCCGCTCTTCAGAACCCCCGCTTAGTATGAAGACTTAAGGATAAGCTTCACTACTTTTTCTAGCGGTGAGTGTAGTTAGGCCTACTCTCGCTTAGAAGTATCAGGCCTCCACTCCTAGGAGTTCAGTGCTTGGGTAGCCGAGCTAGCTGTGACGTCGGCCCAAGCGATTCTCGCTGGTAGTGGGGAGTGATGTTCCTTCTTGACTCCTCGATCAGTCAGTTGTTCACTTACTCCTCAGCATGGCGGCGTTGGTATAAGCGTTCCCATAGTGTCCTGAACCAGGACGCAGCGTAGAGTTCCCTCCGGAAGGGAACGTCTCAGGTTACTTATGTAACCCTAGTTCCCTGAGGACAGGGAACGAGACGCTGCGTCTCGTAGCCATGCTTCGGGCCCCACTTACGTCTCCGTCAGACAAAAAGATGGTTGATGTATTCACAAGCGCCCTTTTATACTAGTAGGCGCCTTGTTAATGACGTCATGGGCTGGCGCTGGTCAATGTCAAGTTCATTGCTGTTGTTTTATAAGAGCTTCAGAACCGGTCACGCTTGTAGTAAACGGGGCTCACGTCACCAATGATGCTGTGATTTTGGGTCACACGTCACTCAAGGTGCATTTGTGAGTCTATCAGATGACCAATTCCCACCTCGCTGGGTTCAGTGTATCAGTCAAAGACTGTTGATTTGGCAATAGGTCAATAAATTGAGATTTACACCCTGGAGGGAGTTGGTCAACTGATTTATCTGAAAGTTTCGTGGTTTAGCTAGCCTAGTAGAGCCTTGAATCATCAACACAATGAAAACACAATTGTAATAAAATTAATGAAATTTATTAACAATAGATATGCAAGAGTAAATACAACACTAGTGATAAACCAATAAATGAATACACACTGCTAATAGATAATAGGCAACTAAATGTGAAAGAAGATACCAAATAAAGTGTAGAAACTAACAAAATGGAATGAACGCAGAATGGCAGAATGCAATGCTGTTGAGCTGAAAGTAGCAATATAAGAGGTTTCTATGGTAATGTTGTCTATGGGAAACCCACTTAATGGCTCTGGTAGGTTTAATGATAAATAACTGCGTATTTATCTCGGAACAAACAATATAGCTATCATTTGTAATGCTGACCACAAGTAAATGTTATCTAAACAGGTTAGAAAACATAGGCTGCAGGTATAAACTAAGCCAAGGTCTTTAGGAAAGAGGTTTGGTAAGTTTATAGTTACGTTCCACTTGGTCGGGTGATCAGTCCGGTGGCAGAGACGTCTTCCACTGGTGATGCAGGTTGCGTACAGTGGGGAGGGCACAGAGTTGCGTTCCAGTAGCCGTCGATGCGCTGACCTGGACCTGGTGTGTTCAAGGCAGTGTCTGCCAATGTGGAGGTCCTTTGCGGACTGGGCTGCGCTGCTTTCGGAGTGGCAGGAGTCAGACGGGGTCCGTCACTGCTGGGTCCTTTGCAACTGAAGGGCAGCCGAATTCAGTATAGAAGGTTTACTCAAGAGCTGAGTGGAACCTTAGCTGTCTTGAAGTCTCTTTCCTCGTCAGGCCAGAAACTCAGGACCTTGTATCTGCTAATGTCTTAACCTTGCGGGGTT
Source organism: Garra rufa (assembly GCF_049309525.1). NCBI lineage: Eukaryota > Metazoa > Chordata > Actinopteri > Cypriniformes > Cyprinidae > Garra > Garra rufa. The sequence continues at coordinate 35,909,661 of NC_133380.1, read as the reverse complement.
CAGACTCAGAACGGTGTAGCTGTTAATGTCTCTTCCCTTACGGGACTTAGACGCAGTACAAGGAGTGTCTTTTCGGAGGCTACCTTTATCTCTTTCTGATGAGGAAGAGATTGGAATCTAGCGCCTCTCCATTCCAGGAATGTGATTGGCCACTTGTGTCTGAGGTGGCCATGGTGTTACCCGCCCTAGTGTGGAACTCATTTGCATATAGTAGAGTACAAAGTTAGACAGTGTCTTTTACAATTTACCCAATGCAACATTTCTTTACCAAACCTCTTTCAAATTGTTACCCACATTATGAGGAGCAAAAAGAGTCCAAACATGATAGAAAACTGTTGAACAATCACTTATTCATATCATAATATGTTAATACGCCTGCTTCTGTGAACTGTTAGGTTAACAGTCAATGGCCATCACATACACTGTACTTTATCAAAGGGTGAAGTGAATCTGTTGCAGTTTACATCAATTTAAGGTCTCCAAACATATGTATGAATGGATTTGGATGGATCTTTGTGGCCTTCTTTGTTTCGGCCACTGCTGTTGCATCCTGAAGGAATTTTTATGGCAGTCATTCCCAAACCTTAGGATTGGAGAGGGTCAATCCGTAGTCCAATGAGAAGTCCTCTCTTAGGTGGTCGTGGTTGCAGAAGGTCTCCCTTCCTGTTCTGTTAGAGGTGTCTGGTAGTTGTCTTGGCATCTTATCTGATGTTTCTGAACATTTGTTTATGTTCCTCAACCAAGATCCAATCACAGTGTGGCACATCTCCCTCCACCCTGGCAGATAGAGAAGGGGGCCTGCCATAAACTGATCCTTGGAATGCCATTTCGACCGTTGTTCACTACATCTCCCTACCCGGACTGATCGAGGACCCAAAGTCGTTGATCGGGTCGGGGTGCTGAAAGGGAACAGCGGGGACAAACACACCTCACCTTATCCTTCGACCATTGGCATTTTAGAGTATGCTATAGTTCAATAGTATGTATACATAACTAAATTTAAGGGAGTATAATAGTGATATCCTGTTTCAATACTACAAACAGGTTACTAATAAATCTACATGTAAGGAAAGAAAGGTGTGATCAGTGTCAAGGAATACTGTAGTGGGCTATTCAGTGAGTGGGTATAGAGCAGGGGTCTCAAACTTGCGGCCCGTGGGCCAATTGCGGCCCGCAGGACGATAGTTTGTGGCCCCCGCCTTAATATGAAAGTTTAATGTTACTGCGGCCCGCGAGTTTGATATGTATGGCACTTTACAGTGTTGTGTGCGGAGCTGAGCGAACCTACCAATCACGGTGGGGTATATGGCTCTTGGGGGCGGGCCAGGCTTGATGCAAGCAGAAAAACATTTCTCAATGAGTGAAAGTTACAGCAGCGTTGCCATGGAGTGTTTTCTTCCATGCCTGACTGGCTGCCTCGTTTCTATTGGGCACACGCAGACATTTGTCCCAGCGCGCTGCGTTCACAACACTTCCAAAAAAAAAGTTTTTTTTAAGTTGCTGCCCAGCGGGACATTATACGACGTAGGCCTGTACACATTACGTATATAAATGTATATAAATATATATATATATATATATATATATATATATATATATATATATATATAAATATTAGGGCTGCAACAACTACGACAACAACGAGAATTCATTATCGCTTAATCGGGTCCGCCCACAGTGCACGTACACCTTCAGAGAATAACGTCAAATTAAAGCACCGAATGACGCATTTCTATAGAGAAAATGCATCTAAAAATAGTGGAGGAAACAGACTGAGATGCTGCAGGAGAGTTACGTGATCCAAGCTGCTCAAAACAAGAGAATTCCTTATTTTAAACTTGAAGCTTATGGCGTAATGACTTGCCCTGTGAGACGCTTTGTGAGACGCTTTTACAGATCCGTTTGCATACTCAGCATGAAAACTTTCAGTTTACGGTCATATCCATATCTGTAAATGTCACAAATTCACACAAGCATTTCCATTTATGCATAAAAGTCCATTCTGACAGTCTGTGTTAAGTTTAAACCTTTACTGAATGAGCGTCAGACAGGAACACAGAACACAGACAGGGAGACAATTAATACTCAGCGCAATGTAAAAACTGTGTTTTTATATTGAAACTCAAAATAAATAAGGCTCAAACATTATTCACAAACGTGCGTGTTTATTTTAGCAATTCCGTCAGTGAACAAGCAGCCTACAAAACGCTAAAATAAATCAAAGAAATAATACATTTAAATAAGAATGTAGCCTAAATAAGTGTTAAATAGGCTATTAAACAAACATTCGTTGCAAAAATTCCTAACAACCTCGACAGCTCATCAGAATTACTGAGTTCTCTTTCTCGTCCCCATAGCACAGCTGCTGTTTTTAATAGCAAAGTAATTACATTTATTTTCGTTTCTTTAGTTTATAAAGTTAATTTAGAAATATATTTGAAACACGTTTTGTTTGTGAAATTCAAGCTTTTGTTTTTTAAAGTAACGAACAAGCAGCCAGCGGCAGACAGATCCATTTAGCCTTCACGATTTAAATTAAAATCCATAAATATGAAAGCGCTGTGTGAAACTTAATTTTTGTTCATAAAGGTAATAGTAATAAATTTACTTTAAATTATTACTTCACTACTGTAAAACGAAATAATTCAAATCGAAAACAAAACTCTTTTATTAGCTATAGGCCTACAGATGCATTTAGGCATTAAAAGCGCGTCCAGTGAGCAGATGCCGAGTCACGATCCTCAACTTCATCTTTGCGACACTGACTCAGAAAATACTAGTTTATTAATAAATAATTCGAAGAGGAAGCGCTGCCAGGTCTCTAGCAGCAAGGAGTAGGCAAGAGAAGCCATGTTCAGAACAACAGTTCATGTTCTTCAATGTTTCATTCATGTTCAGGACAATTCATGTTTAGAAAAAGGTTAAAGGTTAAAGAACTGTTAATACAGACTTTTGAATCTGAATACAGTAGATATAGAAGACTGAAGAAACCACATATAGTCGCTGACTAGCGAAATCTAATTATTATTATTATTATTATTATTATTAATTTCATTATTATTATTATTATTATTATTATTATATTATTAAGTACTGATTGATTGATTTATTTTCTTATTAATTCTTAATTTATTTATTTTTTCATCTTATTTTGTGTTAAAACATAAAAATAAAAAGATTTGAGAAGATTGGAATTTTTTTAACAAAGCTTTTCTTGTGGAAAACCTGATGCAGCCCAGCCTCACCCAGACTCTGCCTCCAGCGGCCCCCAGGTAAATTGAGTTTGAGACCTCTGGTATAGAGACTAAACAGTGTTCTACTACTTTATCTAGACAACGTTACTAGTCATAGTAGGAGAAAGCTCAGGTAGTGGCCTGCACATGGCAGATTTGAGCTCCAGAGCTTCATTAGGTCTCACCCTTCTCTGTCCTGCCAGATTAGCCTGCAATTTGTGGATTCGCTGGTACAGTATCCACCCTAGGGGGCCCACTGTGACCCACCCACATAGTATTAGAATAAGCAAAAGGCTGTCACTGATATCCCATCCCCAAGTGAATGGCACCTTCTTATGTTTTAACTCTACAGGTGTAGCTCGTAGGCTACCTAACTGGAGGCTTATCTTTGCTAATTTAGGTCCCTCAAACAGGATTTGCTTCCTAAATGACTCATCCACTTCTAGTGTGTGTCCTTTAAAGGAATCAACTATTTCAAAGTCCATGTCATGCATGTCTGTATCAAGATGGTATAGAGCCACATGTTCAATGTGGAGAATTGCTCCTACTGGGATTTGAATTAGCATGGTCTCATTAAGGAGGTGTATTGTAGTAGCGGTATCATGACGGTCATGTGTCACTATGGCTTCACTCACAGGGGTGTTAACCAGCCATTTATTTCCTGCTCTCTCAAATTGCGTGTTAGTTACATCCTCCCTGTGTGTCACAACAGCTTTGCATTCGTCATCCGTAGTTAACCTTTTAATGCCACATAGGCTTTCAACAGGGTCTCTCACGAAAGGTTTACTGGGGCACAGCCAGTGAATGTCTTTGATAACTGTGCATAGATGTAGATTAGGTACCAGATACATGTCAGGATTTTCATCTTGGTAAGCTATCAATGCGGGTGTCTCAATTTTTATGTGTACATCTTGAGACCAGAACCCTAAGTTTAACACTGATTTTATCCTGTATATGTTCTTAGTGTCAATTATTGGGAGATTTAACAGGAAACCGATTTCCTTAGCTTCTGGGTTAACGTGAATTGGTATGGCACTTCCCAGGCTGTAAGCTAAATGTACCTGCAGTGTTTGCGTGGTTCCATGCAAGGCCAGATTCAGAATATTTGTCACTAGCTCAACCGGTACCAAGTATGAAGGGATCCTGTTTGCTGATAAATTGTC